>NC_134587.1:0-5000 GCF_037038515.1 Microtus pennsylvanicus
TTAACCCTAACCCTAACCCTAACCCTAACCCTAACCCTAACCCTAACCCTAACCCTAACCCTAACCCTAACCCTAACCCTAACCCTAACCCTAAACCCTAACCCTAACCCTAACCCTAACCCTAACCCTAACCCTAACCCTAACCCTAACCCTAACCCTAACCCTAACCCTAACCCTAACCCTAACCTAACCCTAACCCTAACCCTAACCCTAACCCTAACCCTAACCCTAACCCTAACCCTAACCCTAACCCTAACCCTAACCCTAACCCTAACCTAACCCTAACCCTAACCCTAACCCTAACCTAACCCTAACCCTAAACCCTAACCCTAACCCTAACCCTAACCCTAACCCTAACCCTAACCCTAACCCTAACCCTAACCCTAACCCTAACCCTAACCCTAACCCTAAACCCTAACCCTAACCCTAACCTAACCCTAACCCTAACCCTAAACCCTAACCCTAACCCTAACCCTAACCCTAACCCTAACCCTAACCCTAACCCTAACCTAACCCTAACCCTAACCCTAACCCTAACCCTAACCCTAACCCTAACCCTAACCCTAACCCTAACCCTAACCCTAACCCTAACCCTAACCCTAACCCTAACCCTAACCCTAACCCTAACCCTAACCCTAACCCTAAACCCTAACCCTAACCCTAACCCTAACCCTAACCCTAACCCTAACCCTAACCCTAACCCTAACCCTAACCCTAACCCTAACCCTAACCCTAACCCTAACCCTAACCCTAACCCTAACCCTAACCCTAACCCTAACCCTAACCCTAACCCTAACCCTAACCCTAACCCCTAACCCTAACCCTAACCCTAACCCTAACCCTAACCCTAACCCTAACCCTAACCCTAACCCTAACCCTAACCCTAACCCTAACCCTAACCCTAACCCTAACCCTAACCCTAACCCTAACCCTAACCCTAACCCTAACCCTAACCCTAACCCTAACCCTAACCCTAACCCTAACCCTAACCCTAACCCTAACCCTAACCCTAACCCTAACCCTAACCCTAACCCTAACCCTAACCCTAACCCTAACCCTAACCCTAACCCTAACCCTAACCCTAACCTAACCCTAACCCTAACCCTAAACCCCTAACCCTAACCCTAACCCTAACCCTAACCCTAACCCTAACCCTAACCCTAACCCTAACCCTAACCCTAACCCTAACCCTAACCCTAACCCTAACCCTAACCCTAACCCTAACCCTAACCCTAACCCTAACCCTAACCCTAACCCTAACCCTAACCCTAACCCTAACCCTAACCCTAACCCTAACCCTAACCCTAACCCTAACCCTAACCCTAACCCTAACCCTAACCCTAACCCTAACCCTAACCCTAACCCTAACCCTAACCCTAACCCTAACCCTAACCCTAACCCTAACCCTAACCCTAACCCTAACCCTAACCCTAACCCTAACCCTAACCCTAACCCTAACCCTAACCCTAACCCTAACCCTAACCCTAACCCTAACCCTAACCCTAACCCTAACCCTAACCCTAACCCTAACCCTAACCCTAACCCTAACCCTAACCCTAACCCTAACCCTAACCCTAACCCTAACCCTAACCCTAACCCTAACCCTAACCCTAACCCTAACCCTAACCTAACCCTAACCCTAACCCTAACCCCTAACCCTAACCCTAACCCTAACCCAACCCTAACCCTAACCCTAACCCTAACCCTAACCCTAACCCTAACCCTAACCCTAACCCTAACCCTAACCCTAACCCTAACCCTAACCCTAACCCTAACCCTAACCCTAACCCTAACCCTAACCCTAACCCTAACCCTAACCCTAACCCTAACCCTAACCCTAACCCTAACCCTAACCCTAACCCTAACCCTAACCCTAACCCTAACCCTAACCCTAACCCTAACCCTAACCCTAACCCTAACCCTAACCCTAACCCTAACCCTAACCCTAACCCTAACCCTAACCCTAACCCTAACCCTAACCCTAACCCTAAACCCTAACCCTAACCCTAACCCTAACCCTAACCCTAACCCTAACCCTAACCCTAACCCTAACCCTAACCCTAACCCTAACCCTAACCCTAACCCTAACCCTAACCCTAACCCTAACCCTAACCCTAACCCTAACCCTAACCCTAACCCTAAACCCTAACCCTAACCCTAACCCTAACCCTAACCCTAACCCTAACCCTAACCCTAACCCTAACCCTAACCCTAACCCTAACCCTAACCCTAACCCTAACCCTAACCCTAACCCTAACCCTAACCCTAACCCTAACCCTAACCCTAACCCTAACCCTAACCCTAACCCTAACCCTAACCCTAACCCTAACCCTAACCCTAACCCTAACCCTAACCCTAACCCTAACCCTAACCCTAACCCTAACCCTAACCCTAACCCTAACCCTAACCCTAACCTAACCCTAACCCTAACCCTAACCCTAACCCTAACCCTAACCCTAACCCTAACCCTAACCCTAACCCTAACCCTAACCCTAACCCTAACCCTAACCTAACCCTAACCCTAACCCTAACCCTAACCCTAACCCTAACCCTAACCCTAACCCTAACCCTAACCCTAACCCTAACCCTAACCCTAACCCTAACCCTAACCCTAACCCTAACCCTAACCCTAACCCTAACCCTAACCCTAACCCTAACCCTAACCCTAACCCTAACCCTAACCCTAACCCTAACCCTAACCCTAACCCTAACCCTAACCCTAACCCTAACCCTAACCCTAACCCTAACCTAACCCTAACCCTAACCCTAACCCTAACCCTAACCCTAACCCTAACCCTAACCCCTAACCCTAACCCTAACCCTAACCCTAACCCTAACCCTAACCCTAACCCTAACCCTAACCCTAACCCTAACCCTAACCCTAACCCTAACCCTAACCCTAACCCTAACCCTAACCCTAACCCTAACCCTAACCCTAACCCTAACCCTAACCCTAACCCTAACCCTAACCCTAACCCTAACCCTAACCCTAACCCTAACCCTAACCCTAACCCTAAACCCTAACCCTAACCCTAACCCTAACCCTAACCCTAACCCTAACCCTAACCCTAACCCTAACCCTAACCCTAACCCTAACCCTAACCCTAACCCTAACCCTAACCTAACCCTAACCCCCTAACCTAACCCTAACCCTAACCCTAACCCTAACCCTAACCCTAACCCTAACCCTAACCCTAACCCTAACCCTAACCCTAACCCTAACCCTAACCCTAACCCTAACCCTAACCCTAACCCTAACCCTAACCCTAACCCTAACCCTAACCCTAACCCTAACCCTAACCCTAACCCTAACCCTAACCCTAACCCTAACCCTAACCCTAACCCTAACCCTAACCCTAACCCTAACCCTAACCCTAACCCTAACCCTAACCCTAACCCCTAACCCTAACCCTAACCCTAACCCTAACCCTAACCCTAACCCTAACCCTAACCCTAACCCTAACCCTAACCCTAACCCTAACCCTAACCCTAACCCTAACCCTAACCTAACCCTAACCCTAACCCTAACCCTAACCCTAACCCTAACCCTAACCCTAACCCTAACCCTAACCCTAACCCTAACCCTAACCCTAACCCTAACCCTAACCCTAACCCTAACCCTAACCCTAACCCTAACCCTAACCCTAACCCTAACCCTAACCCTAACCCTAACCTAACCCTAACCCTAACCCTAACCCTAACCCTAACCCTAACCCTAACCCTAACCTAACCCTAACCCTAACCCTAACCCTAACCCTAACCCTAACCCTAACCCTAACCCTAACCCTAACCCTAACCCTAACCCTAACCCTAACCCTAACCCTAACCCTAACCCTAACCCTAACCCTAACCCTAACCCTAACCCTAACCCTAACCCTAACCCTAACCCTAACCCTAACCCTAACCTAACCCTAACCCTAACCCTAACCCTAACCCTAACCCTAACCCTAACCCTAACCCTAACCCTACCCTAACCCTAACCCTAACCCTAACCCTAACCCTAACCCTAACCCTAACCCTAACCCTAACCCTAACCCTAACCCTAACCCTAACCCTAACCCTAACCCTAACCCTAACCCTAACCCTAACCCTAACCCTAACCCTAACCCTAACCCTAACCCTAACCCTAACCCTAACCCTAACCCTAACCCTAACCCTAACCCTAACCCTAACCCTAACCCTAACCCTAACCCTAACCCTAACCCTAACCCTAACCCTAACCCTAACCCTAACCCTAACCCTAACCCTAAACCCTAACCCTAACCCTAACCCTAACCCTAAACCCTAACCCTAACCCTAACCCTAACCCTAACCTAACCCTAACCCTAACCCTAACCCTAACCCTAACCCTAACCCTAACCCTAACCCTAACCCTAACCCTAACCCTAACCCTAACCCTAACCCTAACCCTAACCCTAACCCTAACCCTAACCCTAACCCTAACCCCTAACCTAACCCTAACCCTAACCCTAACCCTAACCCTAACCCTAACCCTAACCCTAACCCTAACCCTAACCCTAACCCTAACCCTAACCCTAACCCTAACCCTAACCCCTAACCCTAACCCTAACCCTAACCCTAACCCTAACCCTAACCCTAACCCTAACCCTAACCCTAACCCTAACCCTAAACCCTAACCCTAACCCTAACCCTAACCCTAACCCTAACCCTAACCCTAACCCTAACCCTAACCCTAACCCTAACCCTAACCTAACCCTAACCCTAACCCTAACCCTAACCCTAACCCTACCCTAACCCTAACCCTAACCCTAACCCTAACCCTAACCCTAACCCTAACCCTAACCCTAACCCTAACCCTAACCCTAACCCTAACCCTAACCCTAACCCTAACCCTAACCCTAACCCTAACCCTAACCCTAACCCTAACCCTAACCCTAACCCTAACCCTAACCCTAACCCTAACCCTAACCCTAACCCTAACCCTAACCCTAACCCTAACCCTAACCCTAACCCTAACCCTAACCCTAACCCTAACCCTA
>NC_134587.1:1262500-1312500 GCF_037038515.1 Microtus pennsylvanicus
GTTTTGCTTTCATTTTAAATTAAGTTTTTAATTGTTCTCAAACATTTATAAATTATTAAGCTTTATTTGCTTTTTCTGGGTTCTTTGGTCAATAATCTATCTATTCACATTTGTATTTTTTTCTGAAATTTTAATCTTATCTTATCAATTTAAGAATTAGTACACTTGCTGTAGTATTTTTACTCTTCCTTCTGATCTCCATAGAAATGGCTCTTCAGAGGTTAGCTAAGTGTGCCTTTACTGAAGGGGAATGACCTTGTGAATCAAATAGTCCTGGGCAGCTTGCAGACAGATGGAGACACCTGCTGTGCCTGAAATTTGGGCTCCAGAAGCGAGCAGAGCCAACAGCGAGCTCTTCATTTGTTTGTATTTTCTCTAGGTGGGATGGTGATGTTCAGGCACTTACTCTAAAGGGTTACCATTTAAAAAATATGAAGAAGTCTTGCCAGATCAAAGCCTCAAAAGTGATACTGAGTGTAGTTGATGACTTACCTGCTTTAAACATCTGTAGGATTTCTCTCTTCCCTTTATCACTAACAAAAACAATTAAAAATAACTGTGAACATTGTCCATGGGAAGAAAATTTTCTCTAACTAATGCATTTACTTCCATTAAAATGCATTTTGAAGTGATGACTATATGATTTGAATTAAAAAAAATGTTTCAGTTATAGAAAAGCCTAGAAGTTTAAAATTTCCACCATAGCTAGACTATTTTTTCAATATTTAGCTCCTAGAAGAAGAAACTGCAAATGACATATAGAATACGCATGTTTACATACACATGTGGCCATGCACATATAGACACACACATATTCTTAATTCACTAATTAAATGGCAGGAATTTAAATTTAACCATTATTAAACTTGAAAATCTTTTTCTGAAATAAAAGACAATTTTTGTTTTGATTTGAAAACTTCAAGAACATGGGCATTTTCAAGATAATTTTGAAATGGACTAGCGATATAGCTAAAATGAAAAGATAAGAAATAGATTTTGATATATAGTATTTATTCTTTTAACAATCTCAGAACTCTTTTTATAAAAGCCCTCCCCAACCTCCCCCCCCCCCCCCCCAGGAACCTGATGCATCGCCTGGTTTCAGGATGCACTTTTGAAGTAGATCTGGGATGAGACAATTGATTTTGAAGGTCTGCATTAGATAGTTAATTACTTAAAACAATATTTCTCAAGCCTTTCTACCATGACATGGCATATGGATCCTATTAGATCGAGTCAAATGAACCAAGAGCTGCAGGCAGCCTATCTTCAGTAATTAATTATCCTAATTGAGCCAATAAGTTGTTCACATGTTGTTTTTTATGGTACAATATACAGCAGTTAAATTTAAGACAAGGAAATAGAATCACGTTAATAATAATTAGACAACATAGATTGTGACTCAGATAATAAAGTAAATATCCAATATGTTTGCAACATAATTAGTTTGTGGGTTAAGAGGAAAACACTTTCACAAGTAAAAAAGAAAAAAAGCTTTTCATTGGTAGAGGTTTTCCAATAAAAGAGGGAGGGAGGGAATACTTGAAATATTACTTTGTGGCTTTAGGACTGGCCTAAGACCACGCGTAGTGGGCAGAGACATTTGGGTATATTCACTGCCAGCTTTTTTGACAGCCTAGGGGATAGAGGGTGCCTCTCAGCACCTACTTCCGCTAAGAATAAGACCCCAGCTCAGAAAAACTGGCTTCCATTCAGGAGAAAAAGATTTGCATGGATTTGTCTATAATGACCACTTTGGTCATAGTGGGCAGAGCAGTTTGATAGCAGAACTGTGATCTACAGTGGAGCTTGACACACACTGCACTTGCGTGGGGTAAGAGCTTACAGAGCAGTCAACGAAAAAGTCTCAAGAGCCTATTGTACTGTCCTAAACCTACATTCAGGTGGTTCAGGTATGTTAAAGGAAGACAGGAACCAAAAGAACAGTGCAAGGTCTTAACATGAAAACACACCCATGGGGAGAAGGATGAGGGCTAGAACTCTGAGACCATTCTCAAGTTTAAAAACCACACTTATGACCTTGAGACGTAGAGACATCAAAAGCTGTGTCCCAGCAGGAGATTTCTCTAGCCGTGTGAGGTCTCACATTTCTGTGAACACAGCCACCTTTAACTGGGAGGGAGTATATGGATGTATCAGAATTAATTTCACAGTTCCGTCCAAAACTTGTGGTGCCTTTAGACTCGATTTGCCTTCCAGTTCTGGCCCCTGCTGCTCTCATTTTACCTCGGATTTGTCCTTGGTCTTTTTCTTCGAGGATGCAGTCTTTGTGGTTTGGCCTCTTGTCAATCTGAGTTTCTTGTGTTTGTCTAGGCCAGGATATCAATGAGAACTCTTAGCTCTGTTTTCTTTCTTCTTTTTCTTTTTTCTAGTAGGTCCTTGGATGGACAATATTCTCCTCAGGCAGAATCTAGTTGTGGGATAATGAGAACACACCATCATTCCTGCATTCTTTTATCTGATAGATTGGCTGTTGCCATGGGTACAAAGAAGATGGATGAGCATCTTCCAACCACATCTGTCTGCTGGCCCTGCAGTGCTCTGTCAATCAGACACACTCTTCCCGGGCCACTGTTAGTCTAGTTGTCTATCCTGGCTACACTTCGCTGCCCTGAGTTCTGAACCCGCCCTGCGGTGCTCTGTCAATCAGACACACCCTTCACTGGCTACTCTTAGTCTAGTTCTCTAGCCTGAGCTACACTTTGCTGCCCTCTTCTGACCCATGGCTCCTATGCTTTGTTTTGTTTTGTTAATCTACTTATTTAGTGTGTTGTGCATGTATGTGCTTGAATGCAGAATCACATAGCTTAGGTGCATCCGTTTCTCTCTATGTGAATCCCAAAGGCAGGACTCAGGTTGCCAACTTTGGCCGCAAGTACTTTTACTGGCTGAGCCACAGAGATGGTTCTTGCAAAATGTTAACATTTATTTCATTATATTTTTTCCCCATATTTTCCCTTCTTTCACTTCCTTCCCTGGAGAAGAAAACTCTTGGTTTTTTTATTGTATAGATATTAAAAACTATACCAACAACCATGATTTGTCTAGGTGTTACAGGCTACAGTCAAGAGCAGGGAAACAGATCCTGCCCCCTCAAGTTTCATCCTGTTTAGGGGTTTGACATCTCAGCTCCACGAACAGTCTGGTTTATGTGCTGCCAAGTCGTTTGTTTACTTGTTTGCTTGTGTTGGCATGAGTTCTCCGTATGCTGTTCAGGCAGTTGTTTAACTCCGTCCTTCTGCCTTATCCCCCGAATATTGAGTTTACATGTGTGTATCTCCACACTTGGCCTGGGGGGTAAATACTGATTATGGGTGTTTGCTCCCAGAGGCTTTCTAGTACTAACACTAGTTTATAAAGTCACCCGACCTGCTGCTACCTTTAAGGAAAATGTCATTTGTTTTTGTTTATCTCTTCACTCTTTTTGTTAATTGTTTTGGGTGAGCAGCAAGGAGACATGTGACCTCACCTTTCACATCACTGCTTAGTAATGAGCAGAAACATGATTTCATTGGAGAAAAGTCAAGAGTGGCCTCAAAGAAACCAGGATACCTGCCCCCCCCCCCCCCCCGTGGTGTAATGCAATAGAACAGCCAGTCTCTGGGTATCTGATTCCTCTTCAGGTCCTAGATGCAGGCAGAGATCATGGCTCCTCATGTTCTAGATACTGGCAGAGACCATGGCTCCTCATGTTCTAGATGCTGGCAGAGACCACGGCTCCTCAGGTCCTAGATGCTGGCAGAGACCACGCTCCTCAGGTCCTAAATGCTGGCAGAGATCACGGCTCCTCAGGTCCTAGATGCAGGCAGAGACCATGGCACCTCAGGTCTAGATGCAGGCAGAGACCATGGCTCCTCAGGTCCTAGATGCTGGCAGAGACCATGCTCCTCAGGTCTAGATGCAGACAGAGACCATGGCTCCACAGGTCCTAGACGCTGGCAGAGACCACTGCTCCAAAGTACAGTACCAGGACAGGAGTAAGGAGGAGGTTTTGGTATTTCATTATAGTTTTAATCTGGTGTGAACCAATCAGCTTTCAGGATCTCTATGGAATTAACTCTTCTCAGGTTCCTGTTATTTCTATCATTCCTATTCTGGCCTATTAATAATAATTGCTGTTTTGTGATGTTTAAGAAGGTAGAGTTATATTGAACATGGAGAAGTTGAGCTGGTACCTACCTAGATAGAGTCTTCACCTCTGCTAACGAGTGTTCATGGTACTAGAAGGTACTCTGCATGTTACCATGTTACAGGAGAATGGTAAACAATGATCCAACTACAGACATCAGTCTACAGTGATGGCCCGTCTGCAAGGATGCTACTGTAGTAGCGGCACAAAGCTTGCGGGAGTGACCAGCTGATGTCTGATCGGATTCAAGGCTCCCTCCCTGCGACAGAACACATGCCCTCCACTGCTGCAGTGGTCAAGAGCTAGAAACCAGACAGGCCAGGGACCTAGCGGGAAACAAAAATACGACTGCTCTGTTAAAGGAACATAACTGTAAAATGACCCCTAATAGCATTTTGCTATGCTCATAGATTAGGTTTTGCTCGGTTAAAATGCAATGGAGACCTGTATATCTAACTGAAACAGAGATCCACATATATAACTAAATGAAACAGAGATCCATATATATAACTAAATGAGACAGAGATCCAAAATAAAAACATAGATGATTATGCTAATCCTAAAAATGCTTGTATTTATTATTTTGATGAGTTCACAAGAAATCTAAACTACTACAACTATATTTACATATTCATTAATTCAATCAGTATTTGTTTAGTCTATTAGTACTGTCTAATAAGTAGCAGAATGGATTATCCATATTGATTTGTGTTTATGGATGATTATTTTTATCTGGGATACGGCAGTCACTGAGTCATCAAATCTATGGTTTGGTGGAGCAGATACATGTGCCCTCAAGTCTGTGGCCTTCAAACATCAGTGATCAGAGAATACACATAAACATTTTAGAGCATGTGTCCCTGAAAGGCAGAATAGGAAAAGCCTCCTGAGTACTGTCATACATCAGCCAATAAGAGTAGAGGATGGCCATAAATAAATAAAAAGACAGAAGCAAGCATTTAAGTGAGATAATGGTGAGCTGAAATACACGAGTACACAGCATAGAAAAAAATCCCACGATCACGTCACAGGAAAAACCGGCAAGGGTGGAAAGTAGGTTAGAAAGTGTGGAACAGATAATCAAGGTGTTTGTATTCCTGTATGCAAACCTATTAGCAATTTTGTGATGGGCAGTCACTAAGTCACTTTCAGTGGAGTAAGAACGTGTTCAAAAGTGTCCTTCCATTTAACTCTCTAAGTCCTGCTGGACCAATGGACAGGAGGAGGATTTGGCGATGGTGACAGTCCAGTGTAGAGGGCAAGGAATCGAGAGAATTAAAAAGTACTTTAAGATTCAAAACCAGAAAATGCTAACACAAGAAAGACAAGAAAGACTACAGCTTGTCTATGGCATCACAGAATTACGTAAAAACAAGATGTCGAGCCAAAGACTCAAATCTCTTGGAAACATCCCACATTCAAACACACTCACATCTTCCATATTCCTAAGAAACACACAATCAAATTTTCTTTCAAATCAAAACATTTCAAATATTAAAAAATTCAACTAAAAAGTTCGAAACCTACGCAATACGAATCAGTGACTCAGGACAAAGCCTCATTGGCTTTTACCTGCTGAGAGGCAGGGCTGAGCGCCCCGGGTTCCTCTCTATCTGCTTCTCTCTCCTTATTCCTGACATCACCTGTGTCAGCCAGGGCGGTGTGATTTCCTCTTAAAATCAGTGTGTATGCTTGCTTCTCCCCTTCAATCTCCATTCAGTGAAGTTTGTAAGCTATCTTAGTTTTTGCTTTAATTCTTCATTTATGCTTGTACATGCTCTATCCTTAGCAGCACATATACCTCATTTTCTTCTTTTCCTAACCCTTTATGTTCAGACTAAATTATATCTAAAGACACAGCTCAAAGAACTTGCTGGGCTTTTTGTTTGTTTTGATTTTTCAAATCCATTTGAATTTCCTAGCATGCTTCTGTGCAAAGTAGTTCTCCAAAGCAACAAAAAATGAGGAAATGAACAGAGAAAAATGGAAAGAGACAAAGTTACTTTGCAATTCTAAATAATTCTGCAAAGTAGCACAAAAGGTTTAATTAAGAAACACACGTTTTTATTGGCAGGTTGGCAGGGAAGGCTTCATTAGCTAACTGCTTTCTGGCGTATATGATCCCATATTTCATCTGGCTGTCTGAGCAGAGTGAATGGGATTCTCGTGAGTTACATAAGATCACCTTGGAAGCGAAAGCGTCGGATCTTGTGCGCCTTATGAAAACAACTATTCATAACAGACTCAACGAGAGCTCAGTTGGAATCTGTGATGCTTCTGCCTTGATGATCCGCCCCTGGGCCTCCTTTGTTGAATGAACACAGAAGCTTTCTCACAAGAGAACGAGCATCTAGGACCCGAGGAGCTGTGATCTCTGCCTGCATCCAGGACCTGAGGAGCCGTGGTCTCTGCCTGCATCTAGGATTGAGGGAGCCTTTATAGGGTTAGCAAGAAAACTGGCTCTAGAAAAATTCCCAGGAATTCACAAGGATGACCCCAGCTAAGACCCTAAGCAATGGAGGAGAGGGGGCCCGATCTTGACTTGCCTTGTAGTCAGGCTGATGAATATCTTAAATATCATCATAGAACCTTAATACAGCAACTGTTGGAAACAGAGGCAGAGACCCAGAGTGGAGCAGTGGACTGAGCTCCCAAAGTCCAGTTGAAGAGTAGAACGAATGAGAATATGAACAAAGGGGTCAAGACCATGATGGGTACACACACTGAAACAGTCTACCTGAGCTAATAGGAGCTCATCAACTCTAGCCGGACTGGGAAGAAACAAGCATAGGACAAAACTAGACCCTCTGAATGTGTTGACAGTTGCATGGCTGGGGCAGACTGAGGGGCCACTGGCAGTGGCACTGGGATTTATTCTTACTGCATGTACTGGCTTTTTGGGAACCTATTCTCTTTGGATGATACCTTGCTCAGCTTAGATACAGTGGGGAGGGCCTTGGACCTTCCCCAAAGCAATGTGCGTTACCCTCTCTGAGAATTGGATGGGGGTAGGGTGGGAGGGTGTGTGGAAGGAATGGGAGGAGGAAGAGAGTGGGAACTTGGATTGGTATATATAATGAAAAAAAGAGTTTGTTTTCTTTAAAAAAAAAAAAAGAAAAAAAAGATGTGCGTCACCACTGCCTGGTCTGTAAGACTGAAAGTGCAGCTGTTTTACTCTCTGATTTTCAGGCAAGCTTTATTTATTAAAATACAGATGAAATATCACTACAATCTCCTGTGACCAGATTGATGGCCTCGTCCAATTGTCACCAGAGAGTCTTCATCCAGCAACTGAGGAAACAGATGCAGACCCCCAGACAAGTTCTGGGGATGCTGCAGGGGAGAGGGAGGATGGAATGTAGGAGCCAGAGGGGTCAAGGACACCTGGAAATCCCACAGAATCAACTAACCTGGGCCTAAAGGAGCTCATAGAGACTAATCCAACAACCAGGAAGCCTGCATGGGACCGACCTAGGCACTCTACAGTTGTGTAGCTTGGTCCTCTTGCGGGTCTCCTAACTGTGTTAACGGGAAATGTCTCCAACTCTTTTATAGGCTTTTGGGACCCTATTCCTCACACTGTGCTGCCTTGCCCAGCTTTAACACATGGGGAGGTGCTTAGTCTTACTGAAACTTAATAAGCAAGGTTTTGTTGATACTCATAGGAGACCTGTCCTTTCTTAAACTGAGGGGGAGTGGACTGGGAGGAGGGTGGGAAGAGAGGGGGTTGAGGGCAGGAACTGGGAGGAGAAGAGGGAGGGAAAACTGCAGCCAGGATGTGCCGTGCACCGCGCCCCCGTGTCTGTGCTCTGTGTGCTTCTGTGCGCTGGCACCCAGTTACCAAGCTCTGGGCAAGGGGGCTGGAGGTTAAAATACACAGACAGAGAGACAGCGACACGGGTCATCCTTGAATTCCCCAAGGATGCCCCCTTTATTGTGTTCAGGGGCAGATTATATAGAGATAGCCACGCCCCAGCCAAACCCACCAGAAACCACTCTTCTGCCATCAGGAACTCCTGAAGGTCTCATGCTCAGAGCAGCTGGAGGCACTCAGATCACAGGATTACAAGAAATTCAGGATCTGGGGTCTCACTGCTCCCAACAAGGATGTAAAATAAGTAATTTTAAAAAAGGAGCCACATTCAAATTCAACAGAAAAAAAAAAAAGAATACAAACTTTCAGCTCCAGTACCGTGCCTGTCTGCTTCCTGCCATGAAACTGTAAGCAATCCTCCAATTAAATGCTTTCTTGTAAGTGTTGCTGTGGTCATGCTGTGTCATCACAGGGATTTAATAGTAAGATATCCTCATTCTTGCGGGGCTCCGTCTTTCAGGCTTGTATGTAGAAAGTGCCATGAGTAGAAAACTCACAGTCTGGGCTATTTGCCACTCATTTATTTTAGATAGTGTAGTGTTTAGTTTAATAATTTTTTTGTTGAAAATTATCTCAAAAATGTTCTTTCTTGCACCTTTTCCTGATTTTTTTTTTTTAAACGATGGATGGCGGGATGTTGATTCAGTCAGTGACTTTGTTATCTCTGGAAGCAGGAAGTTGTCATGATGGATTTGAAATGTCCAGAAAATACTCATCTATGGTACAGACCCAGTAGGTATGTGCACGCAGTGTTTGTGAAGCAGAGGGTTGTGGAGTAATCATTTGCTATGTAATTAACAGCCGTGTTGCAATCTTGGATATATTTTTTCATATGCTTTATTTCTATAGGTTTGTATGTTTAGTTTTGAGTATTTAAATTGCTTGTCAATACCTCACAGACAGGATTGTATAGGAGCTAAGTGGTGGTGACTGTCTTAGTTAGGGTTTCTATTGCTGTGAAGAGACACCACGGCCACAGCAACTCTTATAAAGGAAAACATTTAATTGGGGTGACTTATAGTTCAGAGGTTCAGCCCATTATCATCATGGTGGGGCATGGCAGTGAGCAGGTAGACATGGTGCTGGAGAAATAGCTGAGAGTCCTATATCGTGCAGGCAACAGGAAGTGGTCTGAATGCCACACTAAGCATGGCTTGAGCATATATGAGACCTCAAAGCCCACTCCACAGTGACACATTTCCTCCAGCAAGGCCGAACCTTTTAATAGTACCACTACCCCAGGGGTCCATTGTCTTTTAAACCACCACAATAAAGTTTTCCCAAAATATGCTAAGGGCTCCTAAGATGAAGAACGTATAGGGCCCAGGGAGTTAGGGAGCATCTTCCTGTTTTCTAACATCGTTGGCAAGTTCGTCATTCACACACTTATTTTCTTCCATGGTCTTCAATGCTGGCCAAACTACAGAAGCCATCTGGAAAGAAGAAAGGAAATTTCTCCACCCAGAGCTCCATGTGGACTTTAATATGACCAGCAGACACCACTAACAAATACCATCCATCTAACTTTGTACAACATTGAAGTTCTATATTTTTAAGTTTAAATTCTTACACTTGATGTTCAAGAGGGAAGGGGGTTTGGATTATTATTAACAACCTGATGCACCGAGCTACAATAATTACTTGGATTTGATTTATTTTGTGTCACTCACATGTTTTTACTTACAAATGATTAAGATGTCATCCACTATGATATGGTATGGTATGGTATAAGTAGGGACAATGTCTGAAGTTTAGGGAATAACACCTCAGATAGCACACCATTCAAAAACATTAAAGTTAAATTAGGGGAAGTCATATACCAAGTAAATCATAGGAAGTCTTTTATTAACTATAGCAGATTAATCCCATTTTCCCCACACTGTAAATCTGTAATAGTTTCAGGCTGCTCATAAGAGTCCCTTTGTCTATGAAGGAGGGGGCTGAGTCATTCAGTCATCTGGCTCTTCCTAGCTCATTATTCCACTGAGAGATGACTTCTGTTGAAAACAGTCTACGGGCATTAGTGCACGCCCACTTACCCCTTGGCTCTCCTCAGTGAACACACACAAGTTCTAAGATTCCCTCAAGAAAATATGGCATAAAGTCTCTTTTTCTGTTAAATGAACTTTTCTCCTTGGGAAAGTAGTCAAATGGGAAAACAGCTAAGAGTTACATATAGTCCACTGAGGATTATATTAATGTAGCATATAATCTGAGAAAGGAAGTATGTGTGTGTGTGTGTGTAAATGTTTACATAAAAATAAGTTTTAAAAACTAGCCATGTGAGAAAATACTTTGGTCATGTTAAAATATTCAAATGTGAGGAGGTCAGTCATAATTAAGCTAAAAAGCAGAGAAACAGACTAACTTCAGCTAGACTATAAAGGGATATCTCAGCAAACTAAATTCCTAAATACCTTCCTAGTGATATTCAGGAAGCTAGGAGATATAATCATGAGAATTAGAAAAAAAAAGTACATATATATCAACAAGACCGAATTTGCTCTGGTAGTGACAACTGGGTTTAGATATCACAATCTCATTTTATTTGTGATAAATAACTAATTTCAAGAGTCCTCCACCTTTTCCACAAGGCAAGTTGAGTAAACATGAGACACTTAATCATTCAAGTTTTTAGGGATGGACATGATTTCTGGGCCACTATCTGGGAAAGCACATAATCTTTCTGCTATCCAGGACAGCATATACTCTTTCCACTATTAGGGAAAGCATATAACCTTTGATCTATTTGTCACTCAAGGGTCATCATTTTGCTGTTTGTGTTTTACTTGCACTATATGGCTTCCACTCAAGGACCGGAAGTCCTGTGGGTGTTGTGTAGATGCTCTGTGCCTTCTGACAACTAATCACCAAAGGGAAAGTATCAACAAGTTGCATGCGTATACCAACTAGCTCAACTCTGAGATGGACTTCATCAAATCAAGCACTTACCTCATGTAATCAACCAATATTCTCTCTAACCTGAGCTCTCAACAATGAAGTCAAAGCCATTATTCTGTTAACCCTGTCTAATTCAGCGGTTCTCAACCTTCCTAATACTGCAATCCCTTAATACAGTTCCTTATGTTGTGGTGACCCCAGCAATAAAATCATTTTTATTGCTACTTCATAACTGTAATTCTTCTACTGTTATGAATCATAATATAAATATCTGTGTTTCCCTTGAAAGGGTCATTTGACCCTCGAAGGAATCTTGACCCACAGGTTGAGAACCTCTGGACTAACACAGAGCAGTTCTAAAATCTAGCCACAGTTTTCTTTGAGAAAAGGTCATTAAATATTAATAGAACTTATGCGTCGGGACTCATCTTAAGATGACCATTCTAACCTGAATCCATGGGATTCCATGTCTCTGAAGGGGCACATGAGTACAATTGCTATGTTCTTAAAGCTGAGCAAGAGCCTATATCTAAGTTAGTGACTCAACTCATATCCTGTTTAGACATGAGATTTTTTTTTTTTTTTTGGTTTTTTGAGACAGGGTTTCTCTGTGGTTTTGGAGCCTGTCCTGGAACTAGCTCTTGTAGACCAGGCTCGTCTCGAACTCACAGAGATCTGCCTGCCTCTGCCTCCAAGTGCTGGGATTAAAGGCGTGCGCCACCACCGCCAGGCTTAGACATGAGATTTTAAAAGCCAGTTCACCCACCATGTTTTTAATACTAGAAAGAGAATGATTTCCAAAGCTCTGGAAAAAATTGGTTTGATCGCCACACCGTTTTTTCTCTGCTTGTAATAGTCATTCTCATCTCTTCCTTAGCAGTGCAAAGTACTTAAGCATGGCTTTAAGTACTACTTAGTCTCTGTCATGCCTGCCATCTCGACCATCAGCCTTACGTTTTAAACTAGAATTTTTAAATCAAATTTTATAAAGAAATTTATGCAAAAACCTCTAAAATTTTTTTCATGTGTTACCAAAATGACATATTAATCCTGATATTCTCACTGTAAGTGTTTAGATACTTTCTTTCATGCATATGTAAAAGCAATATATAAAATAATAAATAAATAAATATATATATATATATTTGAAATTATTCAAACTTTTTTGGTTAAATTTGATGCAAGCATTGTGTTTTAATTCTTTGGGTCTAATATCCTTAGAAAATTTCTCACAAATATCTCCAATATTTATGCCAATAAAAGCCAAGGATTTCTTTAATTGCAGAAATTGGTACCATTTTAGCATTCAACTTTCATATAAAACTGGCCATCCTGTGAATGTGATTCATAACCTTTCATCTACAGCACCAAGTTTTGGGACTTGATTTTGTGTAAACACATGAGGTTACTAGAGAAAAATAATTCAATACAATTCTAGAAGCTTTGTCTGACAACCACCGAAGTAAGGTCATGTTTTTCTCTGGATGTTTTATTTAATAACATGGTTCACTATATCTAAGCAATCGCTGTAACTGTCTGCTTACCCAGGTTCTAATCACGTATGATTAAGTGCAACAGGCCTCGTTTCCTAGTTTGTTTGCTTCACGTTTCATACCAGGCAACGCGCGGTGCAGAGTCATTTGAAGGACCGCCTGTCCACTGCAGAAGTGTGAGCACAACCTCCAGCTGTCCCCTAGCGATGAGCCAATCACTGCGTCTAAATCCAATTAGGCCAAATTACAAGCCCAAGGTGGCAGTCCATGTAGATATTCCTTGTTTCCAGAGACCAGGCTTTCCATCTGGCAGTGATTCCGAATGGCATAAGTTACACCAGGCAAGCCAAAGGGGGAAACAGCTTTCACCCAAGGAAGAAGCGTTTCCACCTGAGAGCTGAGCTGCCTGAGAGCTGTGATGCCCCCTGCTTCTCTCAGAGGACTGTTAACACTCTTCATCCTCTAAGGAAATTAGTGACTCTCAGCAGGACATGTGGCCTCTGCACCCACTGATGCTGGGAACACTGGGGCAGCTTCACCCATGAGCTAAGGCCTCAGAGTCTTAGTCATCGACTCATGCATCCAGATCTCCAGATACCTTAGTCAAAGTTGAAATGAAATAGTTCTTTCTGTCTCATTCCACTCTCTAAACAATCATCAATGGTATACTAGTATGACGTAAGAGTCAGCCACCGGCATTATTCGGTCCTAATGACTGTGATAGAAGGAGATGCAAGAGAGGCAAGAGATGGCTAAGCTCACAAAGCAGGAATAATGCCCCAGCAGTATTTCTAATGCAGCTAATGTTGTCCATGAACCGATAAGAGTCTCTAGGATGGTTGCTTCCACATTGCTTTTCTTTACGGGATCACATGGGTTTTTGTTTGTTTATTGTTTGTCTTTAGATATGACCAGAGGAATGGTATTTTTCTCTATAAGGCAATTAAGCAACTTTACTTGTAACTGGAGAGAGGAAGAAGGTGGGAAGGGAATGTATCCCCAACTCCAGGCAAACAAAACTCAGACAAAAGGTCCAGTGTGACAGTGCACATCTGTAACTCAAGCGCTGGGATGGGAAGTGGGTCCTGCTGGTCAACCGGTCTAGCCAAGATGGCAAGTTCTATGCTCAATGAGAGTTCCAATGTCAACAAAGGAAGAAACTCAGTATCGACCTCTGGTCTCTACATATATGCACACACATCCAGGTAAGCATATCATAGTCATGCAATAGAACACATGCATATCATCCCACTACATAATCCCAGTACAATAACAATAAGAAATAGGGTTTTGAAAAGAGGTAATGTTTTTTTTCATTTGTCTCTCTTTGTCCCAAGGTTTGGGTTGTCTTAGGGAAGTGGCATGGAATCTTGAGCCTACACAAGATATCAAGTTTTTTTTTTCAAAAGAAAATTCTCTAAATTTGGTTAAAATCTATAAGCTATGGCTTTTAGACAGCACATACTCACTGCTATTGCCAATGAACAAAAAACTTTCTGATATTTCTTCTTCACAATCATTGTGTATCTTGTCCATTCCAAGTAATTTTAACCTGTAACTTGCTTTTTATCTTACAAAAGAAGTAGACATAATGACACATTTACTAGGCTCTGACTATTTTATGTTAAAACAATGGAAATAGAATTTAGGCAGTACATTTCTAATTACATCATGGCCATCATCTCCTAAATTTATAAAATATGTAGTTTTGTCCGTGAACTCAGTTAATCAATATTTTGGGAAAAGTGGGAGACATAAGAAAGAGGACTGAATGAGTCAAAATTTGGGTGTGTTTAATGGTCACACCCATTCCTGTGAAAGTAGGTCAGTTTGAAACTGTTGCAAGAAAATTCAGACCACCCAGATATCTGTGTGAAATTTTATTGAGTTGAACATAGCAAGATGGTAAGGAAGAAGAGAGTATGGAAACTTAGCTACTGGGGGATCTTATGTTATCCAGAGAAAAGAAATTTTATTTTGAAAAACAATAACTGGTGATATTGTAGCTTTTTTCACCTTTGCTATTTATTTTAGAATGGTAAAAATTTCGGTGCTAAGGGAGAAAACTTTCTGTATTTCCTACTTTCCTGTTTCATCCAAGTCTGGCTGATCCTCCTGCCTCTATCTCCCAAGGCCTGAGGTTTTCAGTGTGTGACACCAGGCCTGGTTTTATGCAGTGTTGGGGGTTGAAGCGAGGGCTTTGTGTATTAGACACACACTCCATTCTCTGAGCCCATTCTCAACCTGTTGTGTGACATTTTGTTTGTTTGTTTGGTTTTAAATATTATGTAATAGTTTGGGTCTATTTCACAAGACGAGCATTTGTCTTGTCTTGAATTTAAGCTCTCATATATTCTAAAGTTTGAATAGAAAAAACTGTTTTCTTGCCTTTAACTTCTTGAGTTTATAGCAGACTTGAATCTCTCATTCACTGAAGTTCATATTCAAAGTCAGGAAAAACAAGAATATTAAACTGTTACAACTGATATAAATATTATCATGGAACCTCAGGAAAGAAATCTCGGAGATATAAGTCTAGTGACAGGATCCACGTGTACCGTTTTTGCTGATACCCCCGCCCCCTGTTCCTCTACCCACTAATATGCCTCCACACTAGAAGAGAGAAGAATAGCTTTAGTGAGAAAAGTGCATTGTGGCCAGTTAGTGCAGGATCAAGAGGAACAGCCCTGCCCTATCACAAGGAAACAAATGTGAGAAAAGATAAGAAAATTCAATGAGGAGAAGTCAGAAGAAACAAAGCAGTCTAAGCATAGACTAGCACTTAAGTAAACATTCTTCTTAGGAGGAAGCAGGCACGGCTCTTGAGAGGTGATTAATCAAATGAGAGGCCATCTAGATTCCAGGTTTGTAAAGGACCATTTGTAGAGTAAACACCAAGCAGAAGCAACGCTGGGGATGAGATTATTCTCTCTTCTCATCACTGCACTCTCTTTAGTGCTGACCAACATTATGGACACTGCCTTTGAAGACTACTCCGTGCACAAAAGTATTACCCAGAACATTTGAACCGAATCTCAGAGACAGTTTCTCTGAATATTCACGCTACGCCACACAGCATGTGCGAAAGCTGGAGAGGCTCCTTTGCTCTCTGAGCCACATTCAGCCAAGAACACACTGGAACCTGCTGCTGTCTCTCAGTCTGTGTGCAGATATCCCCTCCCACATCATCTTAGACCCTGCTCCAGAAGCCACCTTCATCAGGAATTTTTTATCACCTTGCATGAACGGCATCAAGGCGAATGAAACCAAATACCTTCTTAGCCAAGCCGTCTTTGTACTTCCTTAGTTCTTCATACATTTCTATCTGGACTTTACCTATAAGAAGACCATTGTTGTGCTCAGCTATGTTCATAGCAGAATTGTTTTTAATAGCCAGCACCTGGAAACAACCTAGATGCCCCTCAACTGAAGAAAGGATAAAGAAAATGTGGTACATTTACACAATGGCGTACTACACAGTGGTAAAAAATAATGACATTTTGAAATTAGCAGGCAAATGGATGGATCTAGGAAAAAACGTATTGAGTGATCCAGAAAGACAAATATAATATGTACTTACTCATAAATGGCTTTTAGACATAAAGCAAAGAAAAAACAGCCTACAGTCCACAACCCCAGAGCCCCTAGACAACAAAGAGGACCCTAAGAGTGACATACATGGATCTACATAGGAAGGAGAAAAAGACAAGACCTCTTGAGTAAATTTGGAACATGGAGGGTGGTCACAGAAGAGGGTAGAAGGGGAGAGGTGAGGAAGGGAGGGGATTGGAGAATAGTGTATAGCTCAATAAAAACAATAAAAGAAAGAAATGAAAAAATCATTTTCACACATTTGATCTCCATGCCTGCTCATTTCTCCATGCATCCTCCATGGCTGTATCCACATTCGATCCCCTTGGTCTATTCACTTCTTTGTGCGTCCCCCACATCTTTTGTTGGACTCACAATCCCTTGATTTTTTTTATTTTTTCATTTTGTTGTTGTTGTTTTGTTCCATGATACACCTCTGGATTTATTTTCCCTGCCCAAGAATTCCTTGGAGACTCATGATTGTTTTCTCAGTCTTTTACCCATCTCTGTTACTTTTTATTCTCCCTAACTTTAACTAAAACCTGTATCCTCTGTTAGTGTCTCTCCAGGTGAGAAACCATTGTGTATCTCTCATTTGTATACTTTAGACAGCACTGTCTCTTCTGACTAGGTCGTGCTTAACTAGAAGGAACCATAATTCCCACAAAACAGAAAAAGGTTCACGGGTCATCACTGCCAGATCTCAGATACCATACACGGAGGAGTGTGGTCCTGTAGAAACGAAGGCCAACCAACTCAAGGCTCCTGAGTAATGAAAGAGTCTGAGGTAGATGGTCTAGGTCTGAGGAACATCTCAATATCTATGTGAATAATAATCGACGTTGATAACTTTGTTACATTTAACCTCAATTCTCGCACTAGAAAGATATACCAACTCCAATTAATTCTCTTTTAACTGATAGTATGTATTATATATAGTCATTCTGAATTAATACCTACATAGGAAAACGCATATTAATAAAATGATGTATAATATTGCAGCATAGTTCTTGCATAGTGTTTAAGGCAAAA
Organism: Microtus pennsylvanicus; assembly: GCF_037038515.1. Classification (NCBI taxonomy): domain Eukaryota; kingdom Metazoa; phylum Chordata; class Mammalia; order Rodentia; family Cricetidae; genus Microtus; species Microtus pennsylvanicus. The sequence goes on from NC_134587.1 coordinate 1,279,542, forward strand.
TACCTTGAAGGTTCTTTGTTTTCCAGTGCCAGGAACCAAGCCTGCTTAGAGGGATGCTTTACAGGAGCATCTTATCCCTGAGCTGCATTGCTAGCCTCAAAATAGAAGTTGTTAGCTCAGATGCAGCCATTAGTACTCTTTCTAAGCTTGCTTTTCCTAAATGGAAAAAAAAATTAAGATTTATTTTTATTTGTGTTATATGTGAATGGGTGTTTTGCCTATGTACTATGTGTGTGTAGTGTTCTCAGAGACCAGAATAAGGAATCAGATTCTCTTGGAACTGAAATTACAGACGGTTTTGAGCAGCTGTCCGAGTCCTAGGGTCTAACCCAGGTCCTCTAGGTGCCGGAGACTATAATCTCCAGGCCCCACTGATGTAATTTTAATCCACATTTCTATACTGATGGTCAAGTTTCTGCCACAGCATATTCCAAAAAAAAATGGCTGTAGGATTTAAGAGCATCTAACCTTAAGAAAGAACCATCATCTGTGCAGTGCATCTTTGTGGGGAAGCAACTGAATGGCCCTCAGGCTATGGGAGCGGGGTGGGAAGGTCTTTATTAACTGAAGCTGCTAAGACAATGAAAGCATAAGTTGCCAAAAACAACAAGAAAGAGGTAAATAATGGAATAAGAAAGTTGGGTCATCTAAGAGAGACATACACAGATCTAAATAGGAAGGAGAAAAAGGCAAGATCTCTTGAAAATTGGAAGCATGGGGGTCAAGGGAGAGGGTATAGAGGAAGAGGAGAGGAAGGAAGGGGTATAGAAAAAATGTATCGTGCAATAAAAACAATAAGAAAAAGAAAGCTGAATAGTAACAAAAATGTTTGGAAATGTAAAATTGTGTTTTAACTAATCTAAAAATTTATGAGTTCAAAAGTCTATGCGTAACTCTCTTTGAAACAACAAACACTTTTGTGTCTATTTTTCATAGACAATTTATATTCGTATTTCCTGTAAGACTTTTTTCTCCCTAACTACCTCAAACTGAGCTTCTTCTAATGTGACCACCATCATCTCCTAACAGAAAGGTAAAGGGCTTGTCTGTAATTGTCTGTTAACTCTTAGCATCAGTCCACAGTGATGCATGCTAGTGTATTATTTGTATAATATGGAGTGAAATCCTAAGCTTTCTAAGAAACTATAATATGGATTTCCACAAAATATGCTACCCATTGTCACTACATAACATTGTTCTGATGTGGGATTCCCCACTGTATGCTGTGGATACCATTGGTTAATAAAGAAACTGTCTTAGGCCTGTGATAGGGTAGAGTAGAGCTAGGCAGAGAAAACTAAACTGAATGCTGGGAGAAAGGAGGCAGAGTCAGGGAGAAGCCATGGAGCTGCTGCTGGAGACAGACGAGCCTCGTGGTAAAATATAAAATAATGGAGATGGGTTAAATTAAGATGTAAGAGTTAGCCAATAAGAATCTAGAGCTAATGGGCCAAGCAGTGATTTAATTAATATAGTTTCTATGTGGTTTTTCTGGGAGTCTGGGAGGCAAGGGAACAAGCAGCCTCTAGCACGTTTCTTTAATTCAAAGAAGGAAGATGATAAAAGCAACTCACTACCATAGTTTCCTTTTCCAAAGCACCACGGAAGTCTGCACACCTGACCCTGATTGTGTAAAGCACAAAGAAGGTACAGTCTGTTTTCTCTTTTCACTTGAGAAAAGAATTGAAATTCTTGATAAATTTAGGGAAAGCAAAACTCTGAAGACAGTTGAGCAGTAAGAATGCTGCTTTAAGGCTCTGGGAAAGCAGAGCTCGGTATGCACGACCAATATTCTTTGGAAAGCTTTGCAGTCCTCACACTGGAATGAATAAAATTTCCAATTACAAATTGGCCTGATGTATCTTCCACCAGATTGAATCTTTCCTCTAATCTCTGTATACAGACTCAGATAGACATAATAAAATAATCAGAGATGCACATGTACTGTTTATATGCCTGATAATCAGGGAACACATGGTTCTTATATTGAATGCTAATTCTGTTGTATACATCTGTGATAGCCTGTTCCACAATATGACTGGGTGGGCCCAGCCAGTGATACACTAGACTGTAATCATGTTATCTGGATGCCTGCGTTCACTGGGCCAGTGTTTTCCTTTTCCCACGAGAACCTTCTGTCCTCATAAAGCACCCGATAACTCATCTCTCCTGACTGAAAAGCAAGTCATCTAGAATGCAGGATTCAAGAAGATGGGGATCCAAAGCTTGCATCTCCCACAAATCAATCTCCCATGCTGTGCCCTGGAGCCTGCTCCGTGGCTCTTTGGCCATTTTGTTCTCCATGAATTACTGATATCCCCATAAATCTTTCTGAGGCATCATGCCTGAACATCCTAAAATGGACAGGGCAACCTCAGTGTCTAAAAGGAGTGTCTCCCCAACACAGTGTGTACCACCAGGCCTAACACAGTATAGATGCTCTGCCACAATGAGTTCCTCTTCCAGTTCCAGGATGCCAGGCTGGGCAAATGACTCGTTCCTTTCTTATTTCCAGGCTTTCTCTATCTCAGGGAAAGCTGCTTCAAGCTTTTCTATGCTTTTAAAAGTTTCCTCTCCTTCTAAGCCTCTCCCTTTGGAAGTTCATTTCTACAGCATACAGGGTTCATTCTTACTCATTATCCGTGTAGCTTACAGATAAATCTATAAGGCAGAAGCCTGAGTCGTGCTATCTATATATTATTAGTATATCAATCCCTCAACCACTGCTCAAGGCAAATGCTCCCAACAAGTATTTGAGTATTGGTATATAAGAGAAATAGGGTAAATGGAGAATTTTATTTTTGTTTTCTCTAAGGAAAGAAATACTGTTTTGTCTCATGCATGGCAACTGTCAGCTGTACAGGTTAGGAATAATTCTGCATGTGGCTTAACTTCTGAAGCAAGATGTTTTGACAGTGATAGAAACCTCATTGAAAAAATAAATCTGTAAAACCAATAATGACCAGAAAACTAAAATTGCCAAACCTTCATAATGGTTTAAACATAGATGAGAGTAAAATAATTATAGGTAAAAGAGAAAAATTGGTATTCTAGTTTTACCATGAATTCAGAAGTTACTATTTCACATATATAGCTTGTTTGCAATGATATCTTACCAGCCATGTATTTTACAGTTGACACAATAATCATAGGAAAAATTTCAGATCCAACCATGTGGCTTTTAAATTTGCAGAAACTAAAGCAATGCGATCACCGGCAGTCAGTATGGTAGTTAGAAGGACTTGGAATTCTGTCTGTAACAGACAATATTCCAACCAAGGAACAGATGAAAGATATCAAAATGTCTGCCAGTGAATGCTTTAGTGATTTCAAATGTCCACGTAGATGGTAATCCTCAGAACACACTGGGATAACATAAATTTTGTACAAAATGTAAGATGGCGTGTCTAGTCACATGGTGACCGTAGTGGGCAGGAAAATGCAGGAGCTGGATGGGTGTTTGATGAGGCACGCCTTGATTAGCACAGATGGAAACATAAGTATAAAGTGGAAAGATCACAGGCAAGCTACTATCACAATTGGGCTGTTGAGGTGACATTTTCTTCTTTGAAAAGTGTATTTGTCACTCAGCGGGATAATAATTTTTATTATTTAAATATATTAGTTTCATTCCATATGCTTTGATCATAGTATTTCCTTTTTCAACTCCTCTGAGATCCCTACTCACCTCCCTACCCACTGAACATCATGTTATTTTTCTGTCTCTTAAAAAACAACAACAAAAAAACCTCAAACCAAAACAAAAACCAAATGCAAAAAAAAAATCAAATCAAACAAGTAAAAATCAGTAAGACAAAAAATACAAACCAAACAAAAAGTACACACTCAAAACCATGGGGTCTATTTATTGTTGATTGGTTACTCCTGGACATGGCATCTGCTCTGGAGGGAGCTTGAGATGCCCAGTGCCACTCCATTGGAGAAAGCTGACCTTCTCTTTCCCAGCAGAAAGTATCAAACTGAAAATAGCTTCTTGGTTAGGAATAAAACTTTGTATTCTCTTTGCCTTCTCACTGCTAAGATTCTGTCTGGTTTGAACCTGTTTGGGTCTTGTGCATATTGTCACAGTCACTATGAGTTCATATGTGTGTGGTATGTGTGTCTGCTTTGTTTCCATCTAGTAAACCACCATCTCTGGCTCTTATAATCTCCCCCCCCCTTTCTACACATATCTCTTAATCCTGAGGAAGGATGTTTGATAGAAGCGCCCCATTTAAAACCGAAAGCTCTAGCGTCTCACTCTCTGAATATTGTCTACTTGTGGGCTCTGTGCTAATTCTCATTTACTGCAAAAAGAAATTCTCTCTGATGAGGGTTGAGTGATGTGCTGATTTATGGGTCTATTAATATGTCAACAGCATTTATTTTAAAGCTATATTCAGAAAGTTATCAGAACCAGTAGCAGCTTTCCTCTGGGACCTACGACCCAAACTCTCTCGTAGTCTCAGGTTCAGAGTCAGGTATGGTTTCCATCTCATGGGGTGGACCTTAAATCCAAGCTAAACACAGTGGGCTACTCCTTCAACATTCCTGCCACTTTTGCAGCAATATATCTTATAGGCAGGTCACTGTTGTAGGTCACAGGGTTTGCAGATGCTTGATATGATGATTGTCCTTTTCTTCCTCTAGCAGGCAAAGTATCTTCTAGCAGCACGCATGGGAGTCAGTTGGAGTGAAGCTTCTTGTTGGGCACCAGCTCAATTTCTTCATTTTTTGAAGGTAAAGGCATAAATTTAAAGCATCAAGTAAAACTAAAAATTGGTAAAAATGTAATAATTGGCATCACAGTAAGAGAGACAGAACTATTGGGCTGAGAGAATACATGTTACCTAGATTACAGTTTTAGGTGAGCCAGTCTAGGCTGTACCCAGCAGTTCTGGGTTAGCCAGTCTACACTATACCCAGCAGAGCTGGACTACTGTTCTGCCAAGGTTTCCTTAGTTCTGCTCTCTGATAAACCTCGGCTTAGCCTCCATTCAAACACCTTATACTGAAGCATCTCCTTGCAGCAGATGGTAACTTACACAGAGACCCACAACTAGGCAATGTGCAGAGAATGAGAGATTTTGGAACTCAGTTCTAAATGGGATGTCTTCATCAAAACCCTCTCCTTAAGATTCAGGGATCTACATGGAAGAAGGAAGAACTGAAGAGCCAGAGATGGTGGATGGCTACGAAGAAATAACATTGTCTTGACATACATGACTGATACGTATATGAACATAGGGACTGTGATAACACGGACACAACGTCACATGTTCTAACAGGCAAAATCACAGCACTGAGTAGACGGGATCCCATCTCTAGCCAAGAAGTTATTTGTAACCGATGCCTACTGGGAAAGGCAGAATCAGTTTTCTCCAGGAGTGTTACTGGTATATCAACCATACTCGAGTGCAGATTTGTGCCCAGGATGTAAAATAGACTTCATGGTTTTGTGTGCTTTTTGTTTTCCCTCTGTTGGATTTTGTCTGTTTGTCTGTTTTGATTCTGATATTTCAATTATTTTTTTTTTACCCGAGAGAACATGAAGTTAACTGAGTGTGGAGGTGAGAGGATCTGGAAAGAGTTGTGAGAGGGGGAAAATATGATCAAAACATATTATATAAAAATTTAAATAATAAAAGTACATTGATTAAAAACTCATACAAATAAACAAACAAAACATCTTATGTTTGGTGGCAATCATTTGAAATCTCCCGTGCCTGTCAGGCAAAGATAGGTGGAGCTGAGCAGAGCCCCTTGGCTCCCTGGACAGCCTGTCTGTCCTAGTCAGAAGTTCCAGGCCAGTGACAGATTTTGTCTCAAAGAACAATATTTATTGTGTGCAAGGATGGATCACACCTGAGATTTTCTTCTGGACTGCACACACACACACACACATACACACACACACACACACACACACACACAGAGAGAGAGAGAGAGAGAGAGAGAGAGAGAGAGAGAGAGAGAGAGAGAGAGAAGCGGCATGCACGCACCCCCACTCCTCGCAAAAACAAAAGAAAAAAAAATCAGATGAAGGGATAATCAGACTGTGGTCCATTGAGGCAAAGGAATATTACTCAGTAATATCAAAGCTTGTGCTAGCAAGCCACTAAAATATGGATGAACCTTGTCATTTGCTAAATGAAAGAAGCCACTATGATTAGGCAATAGACAGTATGAATCTATATGTGAACCTCAGGAAAAGGCAGAACTACAGACCAGAAAGATCATAGGCAGTGGTTAGGTAGGAGAGGGGAGGGTAAGGTAGAACATACAGGACATTTAGGACAATGAAACTAGTCTATAAATTACTGTAATGGTAACTACGGGGCATAACACAATTTTCAAAAAAAGCCATAAAGCCATACAAGAGTAGACCCTAATAAAATTAATTAACTTTAGTTAATTCAATGTGTCAGTACTGGGCCATTAATTTCAAGCAACGTGGCTCACTGTTAGCAATCAGGGAACTTGCAATCTGGGGAGAAAGGCAGTACATGCAAACTCTGTATGATTCACTTAATTTCCTGCAACTCAAAACTAATCAAAGAATTTGTTAGCTAAAAAATGTTAATTAACGCAGTAATAACAGTTGTAACCAGGACCACTGAAAACTTATTATCTATACGTAGTTCTCAATATAGAACAGGCCATGTTAAAAAAAAACTGTATTTCAGTCTTAGCCGTGTGAATGGTTGCACAAAAGTCACTTTTGTAAGCAACAACCAAGGCTATTTTTGTAAGCAACAGAACAAAGAGAAATTTGTGACTCATTTAATAAGATATAAGCGACTATGTCAAAATGAACTCTGTCAGAAAGGCGCTGTATGCACAATGAGACAATTATACTAAAAGTCTGCGAATAGAGTGTTTGCCAATCTGAAGGTATTGTTCAAAAGGTGCACCTGTTTGGAGACCCTGCGAATGGGCTGTCATCGTGCCTTGCTCCAGTGCTGACTGCAGTTGCACTGTGTGAACTAATGACTGAAGTCTGAGGTCTGTTGCTGTCTCCTTATCTCTAATCCAAACCCTTGGGAAATTCAGGCATTTCTCTCTTTCATATCAGAAAGGAAAACTTAGTCAAAAAGTTCACTAATTACTCCTTTCCTCAGAGGTAATAAGCAATAAAAGCTGTAACGATTAAATCCAGAGCATCTTTGTTTCCTATTTCTTTGAGGAGAAGAACTGAATTAAGGGAAATCGAAGAGCACACTATGAACTCATAACTCAAGAGAAATACATTAATTAGCTGCAACAGGAAAGCATGAGTTACACACTTTGAAAAGTGATATAAAGCATATACAATTTCATTCTGGGACCGTGATTCATTCTCACTGTCCCTTCCATGGACGTAGTTAATGGGAACAATGGCTATTTAAGCACAGGTGGCAGCTATGTATGCTACGGCAGGTCCTTTGGGATCCTGGAATATGAATCAGGAGGGGGTGAGGTCACCTTGGGATCAGAGCTGTATGGGGGTGCGCTTCCTGCTCGGGTGTGTGGTCATGTGCTGACTTGTCCTAGTGAGTTTGTTTAGTATAAAAGTTTCATGTCATCATTGTGAGAATAACGGTCTCTCAGCGAGGTCCACTTTCTTGTCTCTGCACAGACACGGCAATAGAAAATTAAGGTTGTAGGTGACATTGTCCTGCTGATTATGTATCCTTGACATGAGGAGATTATTCTAGAGCACCCGGTCAGAGTTTATGAAGGCATGGATCCTTTAATATCAGAAAAGGAAGCAGAGTCAATGGAAAAATGACACAATGTGAAAAAGCTCAGATGGCCACTGTTAGATTTCAAGACAGAAAGAGTCACAGTCCAAACCACGTGAACGGCTTCCAGCACTTGGAAAGGCATGGTCAAGTTCTCGCTAAGAAGTACCAGCACAATTCATGTGAACAACTTCCAGCACTCGGAAAGGCATGGAGAAATTCTCCCTAAGAACTACCAGGACAAATTCAGCAGCCCTGATTCCTTAATTCTAACCAGTGAGACTCGATCAGACTTCTGACCCCTTGGGCGGCAAGATAAGCCTATGCAGCTTTAACCTACTGATGTGGTGAACTGTGACAGAAACAATAGGGGGCCAGCAGCATTTCCTTTATCTCTATAATAAATACCTCCTTTAGAATATCTTTTATTCCATGTACATGGCACCAAGAATAAAATCTTAGGGGACAGAAGAGACCTCGCAGTGGGTAAAAGGGCTTGCTACAGAAGCTTGAGAACCTGAGTTGGGAATTTCAGTACCCGTGTAAAATCTAGGCATAGCTACCTTTTCTTTTTACCCCCATGCTAGGCTGAGGCAGAGACTAAAGTATTTCAGGAACTTGCTGGCCAAGAAGTCTAGTACAAGCAATGGACTCTATTGCTTAATAAAAAATCTTGTCTCAAAACATAAAGTTGAGAGCAATACAGGAAGAAACCTGATGTTGATCTTTGGTCTTCACATACACTTGCACACCCTTGCATACCCTTGCGCATGTTACACACACACACACACACACACACAACACACATACACATACACACATACACTTTGGTCTTCACATACACCTGCACATCCTTGCATATGTCTACACACACACAAACACACTTTGGTCTTCACATGCACCTGCACACCCATACACATGTCTATACACACACACACACACACACACACACACACACACACACACAATTTGGTCTTCACATATACCTACAAACCCATGCACGTGTTCACACACACACACACACACACAATCTACTTAACTCTGTTCTATACCATGTTCCATGTTTAGTTATACAAAGCCCTGAAGTACATTTTATCATACAGGACAATAGGTCTGTTGTCTGTTGTGGTGTTTTATCACAGATACTGGAACGGAGAATAAAGAAAGGACTCATATTGTCTTACAATAAAACCAACAGCCCAAGATGTGCCACACTTCACAGACACGAATCAGCTGTATTCGCTTCTAAGTCAACCATGATAAATGACTATCGACTTGGCAGCTTAATATTGCAGAAGGTTTTGTCCTTTATAGTTGTGAAAATCAGAAATCCAAAATGAATGTGTTGGTAGGATTGCATTCCCTTTGCAAGCCCCTGCAGAGAATCCTTCCCCACTAGGGAGTTCCAAATGTTCTTGGCTTGAGGCTGCGAATTCCAGTCTCTGTGTTCACACGACTTCTGTGTGTACTGTGCCCTTCTCACGTCTTATAAATCATTCGCCTTGGCTTTAACGCCCACGATAGTGCATGAAATATCATCTTGAGATTCTTCTGAATAAAATCCAAGTAGGCATTTCTGCAGTAAGACCACCATTCAATCTACTGCACCGCTTTACAATCTAAATACTATAAATCTGTAGGGTTTCGTTCTACAGAAACAGAGAAAGTCTACCATCATTAATACAGTCTTTAGTTTTCATAAACTATTGGCTTGCACAAATGATAAATGAAGACAATAATTCACTTAGTGAGAATTTAGAATAGCTGACTTTCATAGGCTGTTGAATGAATTGTTAATTCATAAAAACCAATAGCAAGACACTTTCAGATATACATTTGATATAAAAGAGCAACTCTATCCTAGGCCTGTAACTAACCAATAGCAAGACACTTTCAGATATACATTTGATATAAAAGAGCAACTCTATCCTAGGCCTGTAACTAAGAAAAACACTCAGGAAACAGTGTTCATACACAAGAATTCTCTCTTGTCCACCAAGTAAGTATTTGTACCAGAAACATTAACACATGAGCACTACATGAAGTTAAACACATATACATGCTCAAAAAAAATCTCATTTAGACCTTGAAACACAGCCATAATTAAGTAGCAAAATTATTAAAACCTTACTTCAAGAGAAAAAGTGTGCTTTCTGATTATGGAGCTATACATAGGTAATGTTCACAATGTTGCCAATACCTCAGAGGCTTGGGTGTGGTAACAGGTATCTCCTTTATATGCAGTCATTAAAACAGTCATATACATAAAGCATATTCATAGAATACTTGTGAAGATATATGTATAACATAAACACATAGTCTGTAATTCTTTATGAATTTTTAATTTTTTGGTGAAATCTTAATCTTACAATTACTGTAATAATGAATCAAATAAATTGAAAAGGAGATCAAACTCTCTGCTTAAAGTTTCTGAATATAACGGGGAGAAGGCAAGCAACTACAGAAAGGCCCCAAGGTTAGGGAAGTTTCTGAAGTCCAGAGTGTTTCTATAGCATCAATGGGAACGGAAATCATGCTTGATTTCAGCTATCATTCCACTATCTGTCTACGATGCTTGAAGAATCAAAACAAGAAATGCAATGGTGTCTAAGTGCCGTGTGCTACACACAGAGCAGCAGAGTTGGCGTCACCCTGAACAACCAGGGTATTATTGGAAGAAACAATACCCAGGCTGCTTCTTTCCTGCTTACCACAGATCCTGCCAGTCCAGTGACGTAGTCTCCAACCTAGCACTAGCTAGGAAAAAATAACGCTGATGAAAAGCAGAGAGAAAGACTCCCACATTATACGCCAGAGAAGAGAATCAAAGAGCCAGCACTTTTGGCGTCAATGGACACAAAGGCTGGAGAAAGGGAAGCTCCATCTGAGGAAGAAGGCAGTTCTGAGGCCATATGGAAAGAGCAATGTTTATCAAATAAAAATGTAGAAACGGCTCCTGCCCTTTCCATGCTTACAAAATTAAAATCTGCTGTGGTCATCAGTCTGCCAGCAAGCACTAACGACGTTAGGGGACCTTAATGCAATGCATTGGCTCACTTGGGGGCAGAGGTGTCAATTTGACTTTGGTGAATATCACAGAGGCGTTCATCCGTGATGGAAATGAGTATAAAATTAGTTTTAAGTTGATGTATAAATCCAGGCTCGGACAAATCGGGCCAGCGAACTTAATTATCCCCTGCAGAATTAAATATTCCAGCTTCCACAGTACTGGATGCACTGACAGCAATCAGAATTCTTGCCTGCAGGTCTGACCCGGAAGAAGAGGGAATATCATACTTAAAATAGAGCCGTCTTAGGGAAAGAGAGGCTTCAAAATGTCTGGCCATGTATTTGGCTTACTGAAGTTTGTATTCTAATGTTTTTTTTTTCTCTCTGAGACTGTATTTCCACTACCGTTTAAAATACACAGTCTTTAATGAAAGCATCAATCAGTGAAATATATTTACATGATCAAGAATCATTCATTGGGCCTTAATTGCCTGGAATCTATCAAAATGCAAAACATTAAAAGGAAAATCAGGTAAGCCACCCTATGTGGACCTGAGGACCTGAGGACCACTATTGTACCATCTCATGTCCTTCCTCTCTCTTTATTCTGCTTCCCCACAGGAAGCATGCCAGCTACCTCCAGGAGACTAAAGCTGATCCCAGAGCCCTGACTCTCTCCTTTCTTTTTCCTTCCTTTCTCTAATTCCAGATCAGAGCCGCACGAGTGAGTACAGCTTATCCCTAAGGATTTGTTTTCTCTCACTGCCTCTGCATACTTCTGAAACCACATTTATATAAAGGCCATAGGAACAAAATATAAGCTTCTCAGAGAGAAAAAGATTTTGTTTTTGGTCTCAATCTCAGAGGGAAAAGTCTCATGATATTTAAACTAGTTCAAAGAAATAAACTCTGAGACCTCAGGCCCCTCAATTAACTAAAAATGATGTAACCAACATCAACAAGCTCCCAGAGAATGCAGACTTTCCAAAATCCTTATTTTTGTGAAATAATATCTTATTCCTTCAAACTTCTTGTACCGCAGCATGGTATCTTTGCTCATTCACCTCACAAATGTCAAAATACCTCCCAGGTTCCCCCGACTGAATACTTTTCTTATGCTCTCCTTTTCAAATTATACCTCAGGGCAAATTATCTCCTGCACTCACAGTCCTTCAGTGCTGTGTACAATCAAATTTGTTTGAACAGATGCGTTTGGAAAATGCCGTATGCGATTGAAAGTTCGCAGTGTGCATGGGTATTCTAAGAATCCTCAGCCCTTGACTCACAAGTAAATCACTCCTACCATTTAGATGTTTCTCTGGAAGAAAAAAGTTCCCCAGAGTGCAAGAGAGACAAAAATAACTCAGTCTATCAAAGATAATCTTAGAAAATGATGCTTCTGTCTGCCCTAAAAGCTCACTAATATCCAGCCGCTATTATTGGTAAATTCCCTAAATTTCATTGTGAGAGGTAACTCGAAAGGACTTCTACTGAGTTGGCCCTTTTTACAACCCCTACTGGAGTGTGGAAGAGACCAGTTGTTAGGAACAGAGGTCAGACCTTGTATTAATTTGCTATGTGGTACAGTTGACTTTACCACAGGGAAACAAACTGCCTTCCCTGCACCAGAACGATCCAACCAGGCAAGTTCTGAGAAAGGATGGATTCCTCTGGTGCCTTAAAGCACCAAAGAGGGCATTTGCTTGTCAAGGGGGAGGGCTGAGGTATGGGGACACACAAGAAGACCCCTGGGTGCTCTCTGGCCATCCAGATTTGCCTAGCTGGCAGAGCTCCAGGTTTTGTGGAAGATGATGCTTCAGAAACCATCAAGAAAGGCCCTGCTCTCTGAATACAGAGGGGACTCCGCAGAAAATAATTTAAGCACCCTGCCCGGCCCCGCCCCTCCCGGCAGACAATAAGCAGATGCAGCGTGCTCTTGGACAAACCCAATTGTCTTCTCACTGGCCACCCTCTGCTCTAAAACCTTTAGTGGCTTTTCACATCTCAAAACATTTTTTTTCTTTTTTCTTGAAAATAGTTTCTTTTCTCATATAATATAATCTGATTATAGTTTCCCTCCCTCCGTTGTGCTAAAAACCCTTTCACTAATAGTCTGCCCAGCTCTTCACCGGGTTCCTATGCCCCTTTCTTCCATGGGCTAATCTTACCGGTAATCTTCAGTCTCGGAATCATGAGTCTTCTGACCTCCTCTGTTATATTCAGTTGTTCGCTTCCACCCCGGTTTCCGGAGTCATGATTATTAGTCAGAGGGGAAGCGCTGTAAAATTACGTTCTCTGGGAAGTGTTTTTACCTTTACCCCCATACCATCCCTTCCTTTACACATCAGAGCACACGCAACACAGTCTTTAGCAAATCATTTAAACAGGATTGTTTACAGGCAACTTTTCAGGCACTACCAAGCACACGCAATCTTTAGAGTCACTGTGTGCAGCCGAATTTCTGGTATTCATAAGTGCATATACAACTAAGCGCTAAGCAAAAATCCATGGAGTGATTCAACTGCCTCTTTTAAAAACAATTTAATTAAAGATTGGGCCAATATTTTGAAATTTATTTTCTTTAAAAAATAGCTTAATATACGTTAGCCGAAGTGTTCTTTGACAATTTCATATGCATATGTGATATATTCTGGTGACACACATCCCTTTACCTTCTCCTGTCTTCCTCCCACGCTCATCTGCTTCTCATCAAGTTCCATCCCTTTTCATGCCTTTGATTTGTTATGTGACACTTTGGATTTGAACAGGGCCAGTGCATGGCTATGAAGCTACCTGCTGGGGCCCGAGTACTACATTAGTGGTTACATCTCTGAAAATATTTACTATTTGTTCTTCGTGCTTGTATTTTTTGTGTTCTGTTTGAAAGTCTTTTCCTGTGCAGAGGAATCCAATCCCTCACATTCTCTTCTGTCTAGTTCACTATATCTGATCTTATATGGATCAACTCCATCTGGAGTTGAATTTTGCACAGGGCAATAACTTTGGATCTATTTGGATTCTTCTACATGCAGCTGTCTGGTTTGACCAGCATCATTTGCTGGAGATGCTCTCTGTTTCCCAGTGTGTTTTTCTGGCTTCTTTATAAAAAATAAGGTGTCGCTGGGCGGTGGTGGCGCACGCCTGTAATCCCAGCACTCTGGAGGAAGGGGCAGGCGGATCTCTGTGAGTTCGAGGCCAGCCTGGTCTACAAAGGGAGTTCCAGGACAGGCTCCAAAGCTACAGAGAAACCCTGTCTCGAAAAACCAAAAAAAAAAAAAAAGGCGTCCGTAGGTGTGTGGACTTATATTTGTCCTTCAGTTAGATTACATTGATCAATGTGTCTTTTCCTATGCTGAGACCATGCTGTTTCTGCTTCCTCTAGCTCTGTAGTACAATTTGAAATGAAGGATGGTGATACTTCTAGGAGTTCTTTTCTTACTCAGGATTGTTTTAGTTATCCTGATTTTTGTGCTTCCATATGAAGCTGAAATTTTTCCTTTAAAGTTCTGTGAAGAATTGTATTGGAGTGTTGATTGGGATTACATTGAATCTGTGGATTGCTTTTGGCAGGATGGGCCATTTTTACTATATTAATACTACTGATCCTTGAGCATGGGAGATTGTTTCATCTTGTGATATATTTTCCAGTTTCTTTCTTCAATGGCTTGAGGTTTTTTTTTTTCATACCAGTCTTTCACTTATTTGGTTAGAGTTAACTCAAGATATTTTTTGAGGTATTCTTGAAGGTATTGTTCTCCTGATTTCTTTCTCAGTACATTCTTTATCTGTATATAGAAAGGCTACTGTTTTTTTTTTTTTGTGAGTTAATTTTGTATCCGGTTACTTTGCTGAAAATGCTTATCAGCGGTCAGAGTTTCCTGGTGGAATTTTTATGAGTTATGGATTTTATGTATCACTTACATACTCTATCATAACATTTGCAAATAAAGATACTCCGATTTCTTCCTTTTCAACTTGTATCTCCTCGATTTTCTTCAATTAGTTCATTGATTTAGCTGCAACGTCTAGATTTATATTGAATAGGTATGAAGGAAGGGGGCAGCTTTGCTTTGTTCCTGATTTCAGTAGAAATGCTTAGAACCTGTCTCCACTTAGGTTGATATTGGCCGTGGGCTTGCTGTAAACTGCCTCTGGTGTTCTGATGTTCATTGTTCATTCCTTGTTTCCTTACTTTCTCACGGGCTTTTATTATGAAGGGGTGTTGGATCCTGCCAAAGACTTTTTCTGCACTTAATGAAACAATCATGTAGTTTTTAATCATTCAATATCTTTATATGGTGAATTACATTTATCGATACATGTATGTTAAACTATCCCTGCATCCCTGGGATGAAGCCTACTTGATGATGGAGTCTGATCTTTTTGATGTATCTTAGACTCAGTTTGCAAGTGTTTTATTGAGAGTTTTTGCATCTATATTCATAAGGGAAACAGGTCTGCAATTCTTCCTTTGTTGGGTCTTTATGTGGTTTAGGTATTGGGTAACTGTGGCCTTGTAAACATGAATTGAGCAATGTTCCTTTTGTTTTTGTTCTGTGGAATAATTTGAGAAACATTGGCATCGATTCTTTGAAAGTTTTCTAGAATTCTGTGCTAAAACCCCCTGACCCTGGGCCTTTTAAAGCTAGGAGATTTTTAATTACTGCTGATATTTCACTAGGGGTTATAGGTGTGTTTAAAATGCTTATTTGATCTTGATTTAACTTTGGTGGGTGATAAATATCAAGAGAACTATTCATTCTTTTAGATTTTCCAATTTGATGAAGTACAATATTTTACAGTATGTCCTTATTATTCTCTGGATTTTTCTCAATGCCTATTGTTATCTTCTCCTTTTTTCTCTGATTTTCTTTGTTTCAGTCTTCTCTCTGTCTTTTAGTTAATCTGGTTAAGGGTTTGTCAATCTTCCTGATTTTCTCACTGAACTAATTATTTGTCTCATTGATTCTTTATGTGGTTTTGGTTGTTGTTGTTTGTTTCTATTTTACTGATTCTAGCCCTGAGTTTGATTACTTCTTCCTTCTATTCCTTTTGGTTGTTATTTCTTCTTTTTTACTATTTTATTTTTTTATGAGAATTTCCTTTAAAAAGGAAAAGTATTGATAAGTAAACAGCATAGTCAAATATCCCTGGAGTCCTGAGACAACTAAGTCTCAATGCTGTATTAGAAAAATCACCAAAACTGTGCTGTGAAACTACTCTTGCCATCAAGAATATCTGGAAGCATTCTCTTTATCTCATAAATTTAATAGAAGAGCAGAAACTTGTTTTAACTGAACATTTTAATTATAACCTGCAAGATATGTTACTAGGAGATGAACATGATAATCATTCTTTTCAAAAAATGAACAGTCTTCATCGTGAGAATTCATTAGCAGGAAATAGCCACGGTTAAGTAATACCAAACATGAAATTACCTCCAGTCATGTATTCATCATGAATTCCTCTTCAGAAGTGTAATGAGTGGAAATCAATCATCAACAGCAATATAGCCCATAAAAAGATTTAAGCACAAGAAATAAAACATTTAAAATGCCGCAGATACACTGACAACAGCTTTATAAAAAGTGGTGAAAAATATTCAAGGCACTATGACATGGGATGGAATGATGACATGGGAGCATCATGGCGGGCTAGCCACACAAGCGCGAGAACCACTTGAATTTTCAGAACCCACATCAAGACGGACACTGTAGTTCTGTCTGTAGTCCCCATGGTCCACCAGTGAGCTGGAGGCTGAGATGAGAGAAATCCTGGAAGCTTGTGTATCAGGGAGCTGACATATCCCAGGGGCAGACGACAAAGGTGAGGACCAACACCCGAGGCCATCCTTTGACCTGCACTCCAACGCTCTGGCACACGTGTGTCCTCACATACAGGACACCAAAACAGCCCCAAATATAGCACTAAATAAACTCTCCCCACACATTTTAAATCCACTCACAAATATTTTACTGCTGAATACAATTCTTCCATCTTACTTAAAAATGTAAGTCATGTACTTTGATCTGTTGTGGGGAATGTAGTAAAAACAGCATAATCCATACATGCTACAGAGAATGAGACCAACGATTAAATATTTTTTTTCATTTTTTTTATTGATAAAAGAAGAATAAAGAAAGAAAAAAAAACGAATTTCCACCTCCTCCCAGCCTCCCCTTTCCCTCCCCCTCCTCCCACTCTTCTCCCCCTCCTCCCACTCTTCTCCCCCTCCTCCCACCCCTCTCCCCTTCCCCCCACTCCTCTCCCCCTCTCTCTCCAGACCAAAGAGCAGTCAGGGTTCCCTGCCCTGTGGTAAGTCTTAGGTCCTCCCCCCTCCATCCATATCTAGGAAGGTGAACATCCAAACTGGCTAGGCTCCCACCAAGCCAACAGATTGCGTAGGATCAAAACTGCGTGCCATTGTCCTTGGCGTCTCATCAGCCCTCATTGTTCGTCATGCTCCCAACGATTAAATATTATAAATGATGATGTCAATAGGGCTTGCTTATATTGCTGTTACTATGTGATCAGTTCTGTGTAAGAAGCTTTTGTGTTTATTATTTCAGCAATACTCACGAGAAGAAGAGAGCATTGGCTATCTTCATATTTTTAGGGAGAGAAACCACAATTTTGAAGATGAAATAGCTTATCTAGTTGCATAGGTGTCAGAGGTTAGATAATTAAGGTTTGAACAGCAAATAGCTTTAGTGCCTTGGTGTCTCTGCTGTGTAGTTCCTGGGCTGTGGGCAATCATTTTCAGTGTTTCACTTTGTCTTTTATTGCTGCTATAAGGTTGTTGTACTTATTTTTCTTCACAAAATGAGACAATTAAAAAAATAGTAAGCCTAGTCTCTTATGTAGTGAATGAATACTGAGCACCACCTTTTGGACAGATAAAGAATAAGAAACTGGTTCAGTGGTTGGCTTTATGTTGAGTCTTTGATTCATTTGGACTTGAGTTTTGTGCATGTCATTAGGTATGGACCTATTTTTATTCTTCTACATGTTGACATCCAGTTATGCCAGCACCATTTGTTGAATATGCTTTCTTTTTCCATTTTATATTTTTTGCTTCTTTTTATATTTTTTGCTTCAGGTGTAGGTGTGTGGATTGATATCTGGGTCTTTGATTTGGTTCCATTGGCCCTCCTGTCTGTTTTTATGCCAATACCAGGCTTTTTCACCCCTGTTATTTGTTTTAGTTCTTAATTTTGTCTAGTAATTGTACAAAGTCTGAGGTGACTTGAATAAAATGGCCCCCTGTGGAACTATTAGGAGGTGTGGCCTTGGAGGATGTCACTGGTTGCAGGCTTTGAGGTTTTACATGCTCAAGCTAGGCCCAGTATGTTCTCTCTGCTGTTGCAGATTCAGATATGGAACTCCCATCTCCCTGTCCAGCACCATGTCTGCCTGCATGCTGCCGTGCTTCCCACCATGGTGATCGGGGACTAACCTTCTGGACTGTGAGCCAGCCCCAGTTAAATGTTTTCTTTTATGAATTGCTGTGGCCATGGTGTCTCTCCACAGCAATAGAAACCCTGATTAAGACAAATTCTCATATGTAACCCAAATGCCTTCTTAAGTAAAAAAATGTACAGAAAAGTAACATTGGAATCTTTGGTAGAATATGTGTCGAACAGAATAGGGAACATTAACCCTGGTCGGTCTGTCTGTCTGTCTGTCTGTCTGTCTGTCTGTCTGCCTGTCTGTCTCTCTTTACAAATTCCGTGTACACTTTCTTCCTCTATTCTATTCTTTAAAGTTAGGCAAAGAAGAATCGGAGGGACAGAGCTTTACCATAGACGGAATGTCAGCTCCGGCTGATCGACCTTCCTGACATCCCTTAATACAGAAGAAATCAAGACCTGTCAGCGGTGCGAATGACTTTTACCATGAGAAACCATAATTTAATATTTAGTGAAAATTTCCAGTTTCTCAGTTGCATCACTTGCAATTTACTAATATTTTTATTAGAAATGTTCCTCTTAGAATTGTTCAGAATGTCAAAGCACCTAGAACAACAGTATAACTATTGTTTCTGCGGCAGCTACTTCCTTACTAGACCTAGAACAACAGTATAACTATTATTGTTTCTGCGGCAGCTACTTTCTGACGCTTCAGGTAGACGTGCATTATCATCATATAGAAGATACCTTCCCAACGTCTTGGTTACTCTTCTCTCTCTTCCTGAAGCATGATGTCACAGTAAGTACAGAGGCCTGAACTTAGCAGCATTTCCTGTAAATACAGGAAGTACTGTTTCATCCCAAGTGCTTCTGAGTTAAGGCGTTGGAGAAATCTCTTTCTGAATTAATCAGCTGCAGCTTTGGGTGGCACCCCTGCCAATCCTTCCCTTTCTTCACCAGTCTCTCAGTGAAGGAGTTTGAGACCAGTGCCAACTTCATTACAGAGTGCTGGCCACAGAAATAAAGAAAGATGATATAAAAATGATACTTTAAATAAGTCTTCTTATTCCTCATATTCCCATACACTGAACACACAAATAACAATGACACATATTAAAAATAAATCATATCTTAGCAGTGTTTTTAAGTTCAAATATTACTATAGAAAACATTGTGATTCTTCAATGTCTACAACCTTGTCTCCTTAAGAAAAATAATTTGAAAACAAATTTATTTAAGTCATTTTAATATGATAGACTGAAATAGCTATTGATAACTAAAGCTCTCATTACAAAATATAATTTAATACATTTAAAATATAAAACATAAATCAGGTGGTGGTGCATTCCTTTAATCCCATCACTAAGGGAGGCAGAGGCAGGTGGATCTCTATGAGTTTGAGCTTAGCCTGGTCTATAGAAAGAGTTCCAGGACAGCCAGAGATACACAGAGAAACTCTGTCTTAAAAAAAAAACCCAAAAATTATATTTATAAAAAATAATTTTAAAGTAAGTTAAAAGTGTTATTTTTCCATTAAATTTCAAAGTATGTGACTTTTGACCAATTTTAAGATTTTATTTCAACAGTTTAATAAGAATGAGCATGTCACTCATAGCATCTCTATGCTTTTTATTTTTATTAGTGTGTGTGCATGCATGCGTGCTTGCATGTGTATGTGTGTATGTATAATATGATACATGTGAGTGTAGACATGGACACGCAATGACTGGCTTGTGGTGGCCAAAGGACAGCTTTTAGGAACTAAATTCTCTCCTTCCACCTTGGGTACCAGGAATCAAACTCAAATGGTCGAGCCTGCATGGCATGCACTTCTACGCACTGAGCTACCTTCCAAGTCAGGTGCATTTGTTTTTAAATGTGCTTTAAGTTGCATTTAAAATTTCCTTGCTTTTATATGACTCTGTCTCATTTGTATAAAAATGTATCTTAAACTTTAGAACAATTGTCAAGACAATATCAAGTACAAATAAGATAGAAGTATCAGAAACAATCTTAGGGCTTCCTAGGTATGTATGTATCAATATCTGCATGTACAGAGAGAAAGAGTTGATTATAGAATTTTATTTGCATAATAGGATGACTGGGGACTGCTGTTGCAGAACTGGAGAAGTGAGAAAGTCACTGTCATAATGTGTAACTTTAGAAAATGTTCAAGACCTGCAGGGGAGAGGAACTGATTCCAAAAGGCAAGAGCAACTGAAAGCTCCATCTCAGACAAAGAGATCAAGTAAGCTATTACACTCATAGATCAGTGTCTTGCTTGGCCATTGTCACAGAAACTTCCTCCTGCAGGAGATGGGAACAAATGCAGAGACACACATTTGGACAAGTGTGTAGATAGGGAAGGACCTTGAAATACTCAGCCCTAAATGGGGTGTTTCCATTTAATCCCTCCACTCAGCGCTCAGGGAACTCTCCAGTGGAGGAAACAGATCGTAGGACCCAATGGGGATGGGAGACCCCAAGGAAACAAAGTCTTCCTAACATAACAGGATCGACACACATAGGAACTCAGAGAGCATGCCCAGGGCCTGCACAGGTCTAAATTAGATAATCCCAGCTCTGAGAGGTGAAGCAGGCACATGCCTCCATCCCTAGCAAAACAGCGAAATTACTCAAATAGTCTGGAAGAGTTTCCCACAGATATTTCTTGGGGATGGAAACACCCAGGGAGCTGAAGGAGTTCCACAATTCTATCTTGGGGCAATGGTCAGAGAAGGGAACTGAGAAGACGCCTGATCAACCAGAAGAGGGGGAGGAACTAAAGACGAGAACTCCGAGGAAAGCAGGGGAAGTTCAGGAGGCCTAAGAAAGGAAGACTTGTTTCTGTCAAACTACCTTCCACCACTTTTTCAGTTTCTGTTAAGCTGATCCCGGCATGACCCGGACTTAGGAACGTCTTTATAAATCCCCCTGTGGGGATGGGAGTGAAATAGAAGGAAGGCAGATCACCCTGTCACAGAGCGAGCATAGGGAGCGTGAAAGTCATGTCGTCCAATTTTCTCACTCTGTCAATGAGACAAGCGAGGACAGGAATGACGCAGTCCCTGGCGCATGGAACCAGATTATTTCACCTTCTCGTAAACAAAACTCAGAGTTGGGTCCACGTCCTTCAGTCCTAGAGTTCTTCCTTTGAGTTCTTTAAAAGACCTTAGACTAAATTAGCTGATGTTTTCGGATTCAGATTTATTTCCCCTGTGAATTTATCACTAATATGCAGCCCCTGCTGAACGCTGCCATTTAGAATGCGAATAGCGCCATGTTCTCACCGCTAGTAGGAAAAAGGACTCAATACCAGTACTCAACAGCTGAGATTCTGATGACAGACTGTGAAGGCAGCTACACTGATACAATAGTAATTAAAATTAAACTAGTACGCAGAATCAAATATATTTTACATTTGAGATAAAAGTTAGACTGTCTCACTCAAAGCAACATTCGTCATACAACGGAAGTGCATTGTTAATGATTTTCTTTTGTCTTCTAAAAACTTGGAGAAGAAAAGGGGGAATTCTCTTAGCTGTGCAAAAAACAAAGAACGGAGCAAAGAATGTCCTTAGATTATCTTACATAAACACTATCCAAGGGGAAACTCTGTATAAATTTGAACCCCACAGGGGAGTCTCCAGCTGGGGCATTTCCTACTGTTGTCCTGATGTGTTGGTCAATTCCTGAGTCGGATTGAACTGGTCAGCATGTTATGTTAACCTGCGTCCATTAGAACATGGTTCCAGGGACCTTCGTAGCACAGATCCCATTCACAAGTTTTCCCCAAGAAAATTTATTAGAAAAAGTTTGTGTTGTTTTCACCTTTTTTAATGTACAGGTTTTTGTTTGTTTTTTACTCTGTATGTTCATTAGGAAACGAGAGATGTAGTTATTTTCTCAGTAACACCGGGAGTGAGAGTAATCTAGTTTGCACTAGCATGAATCTGTGAGGTTGTTGGTTGACTGAAACGTACAAATTGACACAATCCTGCAGACAAATCCTCGTCAACACGAATAAACGAGAATCAGAGGACTAAGCTTTTGACTCCTGTTCTTCCTTCATCTACTTCTCAGTTCTTCCTTTGCCTTCTTATTTGCCCTTCTTATCATCGCTTTATCACATTTTCAATTAAAATACATTTAAAAGATCATTAGATCTTGTTTCCCAAAGCAAGGAGCATAAATTGTGGATTTCCTTTGATTTACTATAAAACTTCCAAAGAATTTATTTCCTACAAAATGTGCTTGTTGCTGCTCTCCAAATGTCTTCCTTACTGGCTCTCTTTCCAGCAGTCTGAGCCCCACCTCACCTTACATGAGACTCCCCATTAATCTTTATACTTTAATTTTATATCTACAACATGGGCACTAGTGTAGACCTTGTATGTCTATTCATATGATTTAGTCTAGAAGTATCATTTTATAGGAGCCTTTGATTCCATACAGCTGATGGAATGTTCTATTTAGTTACTCTTAACGACAAAGTGGTCCTGCCCTGAATTCACAGTAGTTTAGAAACATCAGAACAAAGGCAATTATTGAAAACAAACATCCATGTAGGGGGTAGAAAGGTTTAGCTCAGGTGAGGCTAAAGTGGCCAGAATTTTACATCCAGTGCAGACATTTTATAGCAGAGTTGCAATTAGAAGACAGCCCTGAAATCTGAGCGAAGGGGTATTTATTCTCAGGATTCAGAGAACTACCACCTTTTGAAGAACATATCATCCTAAATTATTTGTATTTTCCAAAAAGGAACTCAGCAGGTTTCTGCTTCGTTCTGTTTTAAAACACATTCCAATTATTTTTTATATGTTTTTATTGAGCTATACATTTTTATCTGCTCCCTTCCCTTCCTCCTCTCTCCCCTTCTACCTTCCTCCCCTTCTACCCTCCCCTGCGAGAACTTCAAATAAGCTCTCAGGGTCCAATTCTTTTCTTTTCTTTTTTTCTTTTTTTTTTTTTTGTGGTTTTTCGAGACAGGGTTTCTCTGTGGTTTTGGAGCCTGTCCTGGAACTAGCTCTTGTAGACCAGGCTGGTCTCGAACTCACAGAGATCCGCCTGCCTCTGCCTCCCGAGTGCTGGGATTAAAGGCGTGCGCCACCACCGCCCGGCTTCCAATTCTTTTCATAATGGTTCAATTCTGACTTTGTATCTTGAATTTGACATTGGCCAGTACCAGCCAGTACCATCCTAATAACTCAACCATTTCACCAAGATCTGGCTAGCTTGTGAAAACGATTATGGTTTGAAAGGAGGGAAAGGGAAATTAAGAGAAAAGAAGGCGGCAAAGGTTAGTATCAGTGTGTTCTCCAATAAGTAGTCTTACCTTTTAGGATACTTCCTTGGGATGTTTTTCAGAGCAATGCTCTGAAAAATTTTCAAGACCTGAATGACAACTGAGAAGATATTTTCTGTTTGAAAGCTCAGATACCCTCTAACATCATAGTTAGGACTGAGACACTTGGGGCATTATGTATATTCCATCTTGCTGTATGGCTGATCCCACACTAGAGGATCACTTCAATCTGATAGCGGTCACTATTTTGGTATACCTACTTGTTATTCTAAATGTACAATTTAACAACAGTTTTTGCATCGCAAATTATTCTGACAATGTCTGTTGAGACAATCACGCCCCTGCTTTGTGTTTATATTTCACTCCCATTAAAGCAGTCCTAGTACCCACTGAGGACACAGTGAAATAAATTTGGCACTGCTATAGGCATTCTGACTTATGGGATTTCAAAATTCACCCTCATAAACTGGGCAACAAGAACAAGAAGTTAGGAATCATAGCAAGCTTGAAACGTTGTATATAAATTGGAAATCAGACTCTCAAAATGAGGCTGTGATTCAAAGCCAAACCATAAATACATAATTCTGCTTACCAAAGGGGAATTAAAATGTCTGTTCTTGTTTTGAGGTCCATTGAAAAGTCAATAGGGAGCCAGTGCACAGGCTCCTCTGGACAAATCAAATTTAACTTATTTCAGTTTGTTGTTTTGAATCTCGGGTTTCAGACATTTGTATTTCATTTTTTTATGTAGTAATATGGGCGACGCGGCTGTGTCCCCGCCACCTGGCTGCCTGCCCCGGCTAGCTTATGGCCCGAAATAATTACACAGACACTGTATTCATTTAAACACTGCTTTGGCCCTTAGCTCTAGCCCTTACTGGCTAATTCTCACATATTAATTTAGCCCATTTCTAATCATCTGTGTAGCACCCCTAGGTGCGCTTACCGGGAAGATTCTAGCCTAAGTCCATCCTGGGTTGGAGCTTCATCACGTGCGTCTTCCCTGGAGCAGGTAGCATGGCGTCTCTCCTGCGTCTGCTCTGGAGAGGAGAGCTGCGGAGTCTGACCTCACTTCCTCTTCCTCCTGGCATTCTGTTCTGTCTACTCCTCCCACCTATCTTCTAACCAATGAAATGGGCCGAGGCAGTTCCTTTATTGCTTAGCCAATGAAATCAACAGATTGATATATGACACTCCCACATCACTTCCCCTTTTTCTGTTTAAACAAAAAAAGGAAGGCTTTAACCTTAACATAGCAAAATTACATATAACAAAACAGTTATCAAGTAAAAGTTACATCAGAAACATTTATACATATAACAAAATTGACCGTAAATCTCTATCAATAAAGCAAAATCTATACTAATGCAAATTATTCATGTCTATATCATATCCCCCTTTAAATGTAAAACAACATTTATAAACTATATTTGGGAACATGGGCGCAGTTTTTTCTCTCCAAACTGCTTCCTGCTGAATGGGGGCGTTGTTAATGATTTTAGGGTGTAACCTGTGTGCCAGGTTTATCTCAGTTGGCAGTTGAGCAGAGCAATTTTCTGAAGATGTTCACAGCAACCCTTCAGGAGGACGTGGTCCATCATACCAAATCGGAATAGAAGAAACCCATAGAGTCTCATCCTCTGTGAAAACAAAAGAAGACTCTCTCCAAAGCATCATATCCTTAGACCCAAATTCTGAAATCGTAATACCCTTATATCCATTCTGGTTTAGCTTGGCAGCCCATGTAATGAAATATCTCTCTGTACTTAGCTCCTTCACAGTCAAAAATTTTAAAGAAAACACAATAATACAAAGAATCCAGACTCTCTGTGAATTTTTCATCTTTACGCGGCTTATTTTTATTTATATCTATAACTATCTGTACTCTGTCTCTTTAAAGACTTTACTTTTACTTTTTTCTTTTTAAACCATTAACTTTATTCTCTATATTCTTTTTCTTCTCTCTCCCAAGCCAACGTACATTCATCCAACAGTGTGACTCATTCAGTGGTCTGAATCTGTCCTATTGTGAATCTGCAATTTTTTACTATCCAGGAGCACTTTTGATTTGCGCCTTTAAATCATTAGGCGCTTAAGAATCTAAGCTGAGACATTCCTAAGTTAACTTTTTGCTTTTTGAGCTTACATCTGTGGACCAGGCTGTCTTTGAACTCTCAGAGATCCGCCTGTCTCTGCCTCCCAGGCATTGGGATTAAAGGTGTTTGCTACTATACCTTGAACTCACAGAGATCTGTTCGTCTCTGCCTTCTAGGCACTGGGATTAAAGGCGTGTGCTACCACACCTTGAAGTCACAGAGGTCTATCTCCCTCTGCCTCCCAAGTGTTGGGATTAAAGGTGTGTACTAAGACACACAACAACTCTCTTCCTTTTTTTTTGTTTTTTGCTTTAAGAACTTTAACTTTCAGCTTGCATATATTTTTAACACACAGTAAACCATTTAGAAATTTTCATTGTCTTTGAATCTCTCTTTACTGTATATCTCTCTTTTTCTGACCACATGAGTCTTTAATTTACCAAGCAATATCAGTAGGACTAAAGCCGTGGCTTTGCCAGCTAGATCCAGTCCATTTCTTAGCTTTCCAGCCTCAAGGCTGAGGTACTGGCTGTAGCCATGTTTATAGCATTTCAAGGTCCCTGCCAGCCAGCTAGCTACAACAGACAACACTCAAGTCCTCTCTCGGTAGCCAGCCCTCCTGCCTCAAACAGTCAGAGTTTGCCCTGGCAGGATGGCCCAGAAAGCCGGCATTTTTAAATGGCGCAGCTTTTTTCCTGCTACGGCGGAAAACCGAAAAGCATGTGTTCAGCTTTTCATCAACACTGTTTAAGTGTTTTGTGGCAGGACCTCTTAATGAGCCGCAGGGTTTTGCAGCTAAAGCTGAGTCAGGAAGCCTCTTGGGGCTACCAGGTAGGAGCGGCACTCAGCACTTTAATTCTGAGACTGAGCACGCAGCACAGAAATTCTTTTCATCCAAGTAACATCCAAATCTGACAGGCAGAGCACTGCGCAGTCTAAAAACACGTCTCTGTATGGCGGCAGGAATCCGCCATGCTCTTCCGCCTGCCTAAGCCTGATTCTGCCTTCTGCCCAGGAGCAGGCGGGGAGCTCAGAGTCATCGTCAAGGTCTCAGAGCACTCTCCTTCCGATCCCAAGCGGGAACAAAAACATAAAGCCAGACTTTTCACTGGTGGCACAGCCCCAGGAAGCCACGCTTTGAAATGACACAGCGTTTTTTCTGCTGCTGTTGCCGAATCAGGAAATCTCTCTACAGCACGCCACCAACAAACAGCAAAAATCTGTGTTAAACTCTCTCTCCATTATTTTTAAGCCTTCTCAGGTTTTTTAAGTGGGTTTAGTTAGCCACACGTCTGGGCGTCATTTGTAGTAATATGGGCGACGCGGCTGTGTCCCCGCCACCTGGCTGCCTGCCCCGGCTAGCTTATGGCCCGAAATAATTACACAGACACTGTATTCATTTAAACACTGCTTTGGCCCTTAGCTCTAGCCCTTACTGGCTAATTCTCACATATTAATTTAGCCCATTTCTAATCATCTGTGTAGCGCCCCTAGGTGCGCTTACCGGGAAGATTCTAGCCTAAGTCCATCCTGGGTTGGAGCTTCATCACGTGCGTCTTCCCTGGAGCAGGTAGCATGGCGTCTCTCCTGCGTCTGCTCTGGAGAGGAGAGCTGCGGAGTCTGACCTCACTTCCTCTTCCTCCTGGCATTCTGTTCTGTCTACTCCTCCCACCTATCTTCTAACCAATGAAATGGGCCGAGGCAGTTCCTTTATTGCTTAGCCAATGAAATCAACAGATTGATATATGACACTCCCACATCATTTTTAAGAGCTTAGCTTTTAAATGTCATATTCTAAAATATACAGAAAAAGTACAAGAGACCAAACACTCCGTTATCTCTCCATACCATTCTAAGTCCTTTCTCCTCGGTAAACATTATATGCCGCACAAGGCATGCACTTCAGTTATTTATACAGAGTGCACATGTGATCTTTGTGAACCTAGCAGATGTTATAAATATAAAGCATCATTACCGCTAAATATTTCATTGTGTATTTCCTAAAAGAAAGGAAACTTCTCACATAACCAGAACACATTACCAATGCGCCTTGTGGCTCTTTCCTCATGCTAATGAAGTGTGCTTTGTGGTTTCCCTGGGAACGAAAAATAAGAGACTGAGATGAGTAGAGTACCGTCATCTACTCCTGCCACATTTGGATAATAATCCCAATAAATTTATTGATCTCAAGCATTTTTTTTTTCCACTATCTATGAGCCAAGACCTGATTGAAGGCGACAGATTGCATTTCGTTGTCCCACCTCCGTACTTGAAGTCTGGTGGAGTGTCCCTACAATCCTTGTTGTTTATAGCGCTGAAGTTAATGCATCGCTCAGGGATTTGGTGGAATTTAGAGTTTGTCACATGCTACCAGGATTAGATTCTACTTATTTCCTAAAACTGATGCCATGGTGGTGACATCCACTCCCGTTCAGCTGTAAGTCAGCTAGCATTTAGACCGTCCTCCTAGAGATTCTACAGAGGTCGAGAGCGTCATCCCACAGAGGTAGATGAGCGTGTTTTCTCTGAATCAGAAGGAGCTGTGTGAAGGGGTGTTTGCTCTCTGGATTCAGAGAACTACCAGCTTTTGAAGAATGTGTCAGGTTGGCATGTGTCTGCTCCATTGTGTTTTAAATTATAATCCAATTCTTTTCATAAAGGTTCAGTTCTGACTTTGTATCTTGAATTTGACACGAAAAGAACAGTTTTCCGGTTGTAAGTGCCTAAAGGACAAGTTCTTTACTTAGGAAATTAGGTTGTTTCAGTATAATATTCTTTTTAAATTGTTTCTTTTATTTTCTGAGAATATAATATAATCACATCATTTCCCCTTTCCTTTCCTCTCTCTAAACTCTTCCATATTCCCTTCCTTGTGCTCTTTCAAACTCAGGGACTGTTTATTCATTAGTTGTGGCTACACATACATCTGTATATACATATGCATTCCGAAATACGTAAATACAACCAGGTGAGTCTGTATAATGTTATTTGTATATATGTTTTCAAGGTTGACCATTTCATAACAAACAACCAATTCCTATGCTCTTCTCTGGAGAAGACTCTTTCTTCTACCCTCAGAATTCCTTACCTGCAGTTCTTTGTGTGGGGTTGAGGCTCCCAGGCTTTCCATTGTCCATTTCAGCATATCTACTGCTGTTCTTGTTCAGCTCATCTTAAGGTAGTCATGTTGGTGAGACCTTATGGGTGTAGCTTCTGGCATTGCTAGGAGACAAAACTTCACAGCAGACTCCCTGGTCTTTTGGCTTTATGCCCTCTTCCCCATCTTTCCCCTCTTTCTCATCTTCCCCCTGTTCCCTATTGACCCCTGAGCTTAGGTGAGGGAGTTGTTTTGTAGATGTTGTCTTTTGGGATTGGGCTCTGCAACTCTGCATTTTGATTGGTTGTGGTTTCCTGTAATGGTTTCCATGTGCTGTAAAGAGAAACATCTCCGGGTTTCTATTCATTCAGCCATTCATTCATTCATTATTATGATGCATTCTGTGTGCCTCTTAGCAGTGATGGTCAGCACCTGTATCCTAATAAGATGTAAGAGAGTGGGCCGAGCCGACATCTCAAACAAGCCTCCAATAATCCTGTGACTCAGAGGATAACTTAACTTGGAGTACACACACAACAACCATTAAATGACAGCAACAACACTTTTCTAGTTAATTCCGTGTATGCATGGTTAATACTCCCCCATCGCTTCCCTCAGTTGAGAACCACATCCCACCAACACTACCATCCGATTCGCAGTTACTCATTTTGTTGCTGTCTTATGCAGTCCACCTGAGTCTGCTTGTGTTTTACCTCCTCTTCTCCCCCACTTATTTTGCACTATTCTCAGGGGATGTCAGTCCTGAGAAACTCAGTGAGCTGTGTTTCTTTTCTTTTCTAAATAGCACTTTCTCAATTCTATTTTGCGACTCTGGCACCTGGCTCTCCCTTGAGTCTGATATTCATTTTCTTTGCCCTCTCACCATCAATCCATCAATGCTTTTCGTTTGCTTTTCATTTTCATTTTCCCTTCTATTTTCAACTGTCTGCCAACGCTCATCTCTCCTCATGTGTTCTGTGTGTGTTCCAGGACAATGCATTTGACACACCAGTGCCTTGCTGATTTCACATTCTGCCTACCATATGCATTCCCCACACAGAGACTCTGATCGCTTCTGTTTCAACTTTATTTCATTTTAATTATGTGAGGAGTGTATGTGTGTATGAGTATGTTCACTTGGACGTAGGGGCCCACAGAGGACTGAAAAGGGTCCCTTGTGGCCCAATAGCAGTCAGTGTGAGCTGCCCTTTGTGGATGTGAGTCATAATTTGGAGAACCCAAAAAACCTTTATTTTGAAGATTTATTTGAGATGATCTGATGTGTAATTAACACAGTTTTAGCTAAGGTAGGCAGAAAATGAATTTCAATATAAATAGAGCTGTGCACAAAATATGAAGTCATGTTCATTCTTTCTTCTTCTTTCTGCCATGTTCATTCTTGATGAGCTCTCACCAGGGCTCTCTGCAACTTGAGAAGAACTTCATCCTTGACTGTAGTCGTTTTTCTCTTTGGGGTTCTTAGATTCAGGGCAGAACTTTCTCTCGGGCTCACAGAGCTGGTATTTCTTCCTTGCACTGGGAGAGTTATGTAACTAAAGTTCCCTATCACCATGCAATCTTGAAAGCCTTTTCTATCTTCTGAAAACCAACAGGCTACGTTCCTACAATGTTTCCAGGAGGCTGGCATGGAGAAGGGAAAAGTAGGAAGGATACTAATTGTCACTAACTCTGTGCAGTATAAAATACCTGTTGCAGCAGGTTTTTTCCAACTGAGACTTTCCATTGCATGATCCAGGGTAGGTGCTCCTGGTTGCAGCTCATAGATTCAACGGATGAACACACCTGCATGTTCAAACACTGAAATATGAATGCAGATCCTGGCCAGGCCTCAGATCTTCTTAACGTCCTTGCTAACATCTTAAAGCACCAACGATGGTACTTACGTATGCTGTCATTAGGAACCTAAACAACTGACACAGAAAATTCAAGGACCAAGTCCTGAAAATCTCTGAAGGGAAGTTTCATGAAGAGTCTTCATTTACCTCAGTATGTCATTTTTGAGGTGTGCTGTGCCCACAACACAGACATTCTGTTCCTGGGACGGACATTCACCCAAAAGCAATTCACCAGCTCATATTTCATTTGATTATCATCTATAGCCTCAGGGTTTTCTATTGGTAAGAGAATGACTTAATAAAACTCTCTAAACTACCACATTTCATGTTGATGTGCAGAAAAATAAACACAGACACCACAAAGTTACTGTAATACTATATATTTCTACTAGCTTTAGTTTAGAAATATTAATATATCAGATTAAACTTCTATAGAAGGTACAACAATCTGGAAGGCTATAAAACATGGGGAACAAAACATTAATGACATTTAAATGAACTTATGAAGGAAAGCATATTGAGTTGCCTTGAAAAATTGATGACTAGATGCATATTTATCAAGGTGAATGAAGAAAAACCTTTCAATTTTTTTCCTTTTTTTTATTGAGAAAAGGAGAAAAAAAAAACAAGTTTCCACCTCCTCCCAGCCTCCCATTTCCCTCCCCCTCCTCCCACCCTTCTCCCCCTCCCCCTACTCCTTTCCCCCTCCCTCTCCAGTCCAAAGAGCAGTCAGGGTTTTCTGCCCTGTGGTAAGTCCTAGGTCCTCCCCCCTCCGTCCATATCTAGGAAGGTGAACATCCAAACTGGCTAGGCTCCCACAGTTGACCTCAAAAGATAGAATAAAATTGTTCTTTCATATAGTTGAAAAAGCACTAGCATTTATACATTATGTTTATAGCCACAATGTAGAAAAATAAACTAGGTTTATAAAAAAAATAGGTTTAGGATGTCTAATCTACATGCATACTCTAAAACTATAAAAAGCAAGGCCTGTGTAGGGCTTAATCTACTGTACAATCACAACTGTAGAGCAATGTGTGTTCTGTGCTTGACATACAATAATTCAGAAAAATACAACTCATTTGTAGATCACATTGTTTCATTGTCAAAGAAAGTCTACTAAAATAGGTTGCAAAATTAACCAGAGATAAATGTCAAGATTGCTGAGATTTAAAATTCTGATGATATAACTTGTACCCATTTGATAACTTTACTTTGCGCCTCATGGTTTCTGCTCTTTTTCTTTATTCAATTATTCTGGAAAGTTGCCTGTGTGGTGCCAAGCACAGTAGGAAAACATTAGTTACTATGCAACAACATAGAAATAGGCAACAACAACACAGCTGATTAAAAGCTACACCCCACGATGGGGAATCTAGTATCTTCTAACCTTTTCCTTTCGTTGAGCCTGTGAAAAATGACTACTATTCATAGAGATCACGAGTTACAAACCACAAAAATAGGAAATTCACCTTAAGACCATTAAAAAATATGGCTTTGCAAAAATCTTTTGAGAATGAACGGCCCAGAAAAATTCAATGATGGCAAACAACTGAAAACTTTAACCATCTGACACTGTCTTCATGCACAATCTCCAGGTAAGACTTCAGCAGGAAGCTTTGAGAAACGAAGACAGTCATCTCCTTACAGTGAGTCCCTCTGGTTCTCCAAAGACAGTGAGAAAACTGGCTACTGGTGAATTCTAGGCAGGGCAGCGGCTATGCTCCTCAGATTTGCACTGAGAAGCCCGCCAGGCTCCAGTTATAATTCCAAACATATGGACACAAAAGTTATCCTGGTTAAATTCAGTGGCCCTCCAGAAGCAAATCTACAAAGTCATGAATATGGAAAGAGGACTTGCAGGGAGTTGGGGATACAGGGACAGGAAGGGGAATAGAAAAATAGATACTGAAAATTTAAATTTAATTAGAAATTCTATAGGAAAGAAGGTACATGGCATATAAGTACTTATAACATAACAATCATTTTATTAATCGTACCATCCACAGATGCCAGCCTGACTTGAGATAGCGAGGGTGACACAGAAACTTGTGTCAGCAGCTAGAATTTGTTTGTATGTGGTCACAGTTACCTGCCAACTCCAAAGCCAGAAGTGATTTGCATGTGGTCACAGTTACCTGCCAACTCCAAAGCCAGAAGTGATTTGTATGTGGTCACAGTTACCTGTCAACTCCAAAGCCAGAAGTGATCTGCTTCTGACAGGTACTGATGGGGAACGTAGTTACACAGGGATTCCCAAAGAAAGCCCTTCCTTATCTCTTGCTCATAGAAACAACATCACTTTGGACAGAAGTGGAAATGGAAAAACCCTTCTTTATCTGCCACATAGAGAAGCAAGATCGTACTAAACACAAAGTAGAAATGGGCACATATTGTTTGATAAAATCATGTGCTCATCACAGTTGACATTTAATGTCCAGGTACAAATGTTTGCTATTTTAT